>NC_053025.1:204997448-205099933 GCF_003073215.2 Triticum urartu | reverse complement strand
TAGAGGTTATATGGAGATGTTTAGTAATCATGTTTTGCCATGTTTAACATGTACTTTAATGTCATGCTTTTGGGTACTATGATCTTGCACTATAGCATCATTGTTTCAGGCCTCCAACATGTCAACATGTTATTCCTGCTCTCATGTATGCCCTGTTTTTCACCAAGTCATAATTTGTGTTATAAAGTTGCTTTTTGAATTGATCATAATGGATTAATCCTGATGCCTATGAACCTGAACCTTGATGTTATTTGAATCATGTAATCTGTACTTTGACTGCATATCAAGTTCGTGTCCATATGCTTCCTGTAGCAAGTTGTTTCCATGATTGCAAAGTGCATAGTTGCTGTTTTGGGAAGATTGTGTTTGATACTTGTATTGAGTGTATGTGTTGAATCATGGCTCCGTTTGGATCATGCTCTACATGGAACTTGCTTGGTTATGAATTAACTTTCATCTTGCCTTGTGGCATCCTTGATTTGAGCATGCGTGCTTGATGTTTGAATGCATTATGTATCAATGCCATGTTTAACTTGTTTTGCTCATATCTTCTAGGCCGTAGATCCGAATTAAATTAACCTTCTATGTAACTTGACTAGAAAGATGTGTACATCATCATGGTGCACCTTAACTTGCTGTTTAACAACTTCAACGTAATGTGTTATTTAGATCTGGACCAATTTCGAAATTTGCATATGGGGAGTTTCCAAAATTGTTATATGTTGTTTCCTGACTCATTTAAACTTGCGTTGATGTTTTGTTCTTATGTGCATCATCTCTTGCCACGAGTAGCATCATGTAGGCTTGTCATGCATCATACTTGGACGATCTTCATGCCATGTTATGTGTTGTGTGTTTACCGTGTTGTTTGCTTCTTTCTGGTTGTGCTCCTTCTCAATAGTTCATGTTTCGTTGCAATCGTGAGGATTCGTTCAACTACGCTTGGTTTGTCTACGTTGGTTCGTCTTCTTCATGGACTCGATCTTCTTCCTAGCGGGATTTCAGGCAAGATGACCGTCACCTAGGATGTCACTACTATCTTTGTTATGCTAGTTGTCTCGATGCTATCGCTATGTCGCGCTACCTACCACTTGTTTATCGAGCCTCCTAAATTGCGATGATAGCCTCTAACCTTTCCACCATCCCAACAAACCGTTGTTTGTCTATGTTACCGCTTTGCTCAGCCCCTCTTATAGAGTTGCGAGTTGCAGGTGCAGTAGCAAAGTTGCTCAACGTTGGGACATGGATATCATGGGATATCACAATATCTCTTATTTGATTAATACATCTATATACTTGGTAAAGGGTGGAAGGCTCGGCCTTTTGCCTGGTGTTTTGTTCCACTCTTGTCGCCTTAGTTTTTTGTCATACCGGTGTTATGTTTCTTGATTTTGCGTCCCTAACACGGTGAGGGTTTATGGGCCCCTCTTCACAGTTCGCTTTGAATAAAACTCTTCCAGCAAGGCCCAACATTGGTCTTACCATTTTCCTAATAAAAACTAAAACTTCCATAGGTACTTGCTGGCCCCCAAGGTCCCTTAATCAACCCCCGGGCCAGTGCTCCACATGAGTGTTGGTCCACCTACCTAGCAGTCGGCGGGGCCGCGTCGGGGCAACTCGATGGTGTTTTGGCTACCGTCCACTTTGCATAAATGTTGTTGTCCTAAGAACGAGAGAAGCGCGGATCCTATCGAGGTATCGACGCACCGGGTGGTCTTGCTGATTTTGTTTTAACATTGTCGAAATGTCTTGTGGACCGGGATTCCGAGTCTGATCGGAGGGTCCCGCGATAGAGGATTGTCTCCGCGGATCGTGAGCTTGTCATGGGCTAAGTTGGGACACCCCTGCAGGGTTTAAACTTTCCAGAGCCGTGCCCATGGTTATGTCGCAGATGGGAATTTGTTAATATCCGGTTGTAGTGGACTTGAACTAAACTCAATTAAAATACACCAACCGCGTGCGTAACCGTGACCGTCTCTTTTTGAGTGAGTTTGAGAAGGGAACATAGTGGGGTTATGTTTGAACGTAAGTAGTTCAGGATCACTTCTTGATCATTACTAGATTGTGGCCATTTGCGTAGTTTCTCATATTACTCTTGTACTCGTAATTTAGCCACCATATAATGCTTAGTCACTTGTTTCAACCTCATCACTTATACATTCCATACACATTAAGCTTTGCTAGTCTTGATACCCATGGTAATGGGATTGCTAAGTCCTCGTGGCTCACAGATTACTACAACAACAGTTGCAGGTCTAGGTAATGCAATGATCATGACGTGAGAGCGATGTTTACTTGGTTTGGAGATCTTCTTCTTCGTCGTCGTCGATCTTGGGATAGGTTCCTGGTCGGTAGCCTGGGCAAGCAGAGTGGATGTCGTTTGAGTTTCTGTTTGTGTTTCATCCATAGTCGGATGTTGTTCTCGTATATGATGGATTGATGTATTCTTGTGGAATTTGTATGCCTTGTATGTATCCCCATCTATTATGTATGGTATGATGTAATGATATCCACCTTGCAAAAGCATTTCAATATGCGGCTCTAACCTTGGATGGGATTTTCGACTTCCGTTTGGATAGGATTGCATATTGGGCGTGACATCTATACCCATTTATGTGTCAAATAGATCATAGGGTTTCTCTGGTTACTCCCGCCTCCCCCTTTTTGGAATAGAAATCCTACGGTTATGTTCTCCGAATCCATGAAATCTAAGTAAGTTTCGTTAGATCCGTGTAGTGTATTGACTGTTTGAATGGTACAAGTGATAAGTGATTAGTTGTTTCATTTGTGCAAATGATTTCTACTAGTAATCCGACTAGGGCTAGTGTTCGTGCTAGTAATTCCTAGCCAGGAGTTAACAATTGATTTTGAATGACCTACATATGTTTTGCCATTATTTTCTTCAATATTTGTCTGTACATAGACGAATGTTTTTAAAATCGAACCATAATCACCGGATATGTATAAATAAATAGCCATAAATTCATAATCCTACTTCACGGCATGTAAAAATTGATTTGATACCAAATTTGTTTTACTATTTGTATAGGTGTTATCTGACGATGTGGACAGCGAGGATGAAGATGGCTAGAGGAGGTACAAGAGGCAAATCATGAGGGAGCTTTATGCAGGAATGCATAACAGGCGTATTAGGACCTGGAACGGCGGATATCGATGCCCATTTTGCAACCACAAGTTTCATGACGCGTATCAAAGTGTTCTGGCGCATGCAAGAGGATGGGTCGTGTCACGCCCATGATGCGGCTATATCTCCCACGTGTCGGAGCATGACTTAGAGGCATAACCACATTGTAGGCATGTCGCAAGAGGGGTAATCTTTACACATCCCATGTACTAAATTAGAATGGGATAAAGAGTTGGCTTACCATCGCCAATTCACACAATACATAAATATAGCATTACATTATCCCGAATACAATCAAGGTCCGACTACGGAACCAAAATAAGGAAGACAACCACTAATGCAAAAGATCCCCGATCGCAACGACTGGGCCCCACTACTGATCAGCTGGGAACGAAACAACACAATGAACAAGATCTTCATCGAGCTTCCATCTGAGCACAGTTGCGTCATCTGCACTGGTATCATCGGCACCTGCAATTGTTTGGAAGTAACTGTGAGCCACGAGGACTCAACAATCTAACACCTGCAAGATCAATACTATTTAAGATTATGGGTAGGAAAAGGTAGTGAGGTGGAGCTGCAGCAAGCACTAGCATATATGGTTGCTAACATACGCAAATAAGAGCGAGAAGAGAAGCAAAGCATGGTCGTGAACTAGAAGTGATCAAGAAGTGATCCTGAAACTACTTACGTTCAAGCAATGTCGCAAGTAAGGTAATCTTCACAACAACCCATGTAAATAGATAATAAGGGGAAAGGTACATAGTTGGCTTACACTCGCCACGTCACACAAAGTACATGAATAACATTACAATCATCCAATACACTCAAGGTCCGACTATTGTAGGATCTAGAAGTAGATGTGTCTAGAGGGGGGTGATTAGATACTTAATGCTAAAGTTGCAATTTTTAAGCTTTTTCAGTTTAAGTGGAGTTTAGGCATAATTTCAACATTCACAATACATATCAAGCAAGCATGCAAAGAGTATATGAGCAGCGGAATATAAAGCATGCAACTTGCAAGAATGTAAGGGAAAGGGTTTGGAGAGTTCAAACGCAATTGGAGACACGGATGTTTTTCCCGTGGTTCGGATAGGTGGTGCTATCCTACATCCACGTTGATGGAGACTTCAACCCACAAAGGGTAACGGTTGCGCGAGTCCACGGAGGGCTCCACCCACAAAGGGTAACGGTTGCGCGAGTCCACGAAGGGCTCCACCCACGAAGGGTCCACGAAGAAGCAACCACCCACAAAGGGTCCACGAAGAAGAAACCTTGTCTATCCCACCATGGCCATCGCCCACAAAGGACTTGCCTCACTAGCAGTAGATCTTCACGAAGTAGGCGATCTCCTTGCCCTTACAAACTCCTTGGTTCAACTCCACAATCTTGTCGGAGGCTCCCAAGTAACACCTAGCCAATCTAGGAGACACCACTCTCCAAGAAGTAACAAATGGTGTGTAGGTAATGAACTCCTTGCTCTTGTGCTTCAAAGGATAGTGTCCCCAACACTCAACTCTCTCTCATAGGATTTGGATTTGGTGGAAAGAAGATTTGAGTGGAAAGCAACTTGGGGAAGGCTAGAGATCAAGATTCATATGGTAGGAATGGAATATCTTGGCCTCAACACATGAGTGGGTAGTTCTTTCTCAGAAATAGGATGCTGGAAGTGTAGGCTTAGTCTGATGGCTCTCTCCACAAATGAAGAGGAGGTGGAGGGGTATATATAGCCTCCACACAAAATCCAACCGTTACACACAGTTTTCCAATCTCGGTGGGACCGAATCAACAAACTCGGTCGGACCGAAAAGGTAAACCTAGTGACCGTTAGAGATTTCAGTGGGACCGACTGGATCAACTCGGTGGGATCGATGTGCTAGGGTTAGGGTAAATCCAAAACTCGGTTTGACCGATTACTCAAACTCGATGGGACCGATTTGGGTAATAAGTGAAACTAAGATTTAGCCAAGCAAACTCGGTGGGACCGATTGCATATCTCGGTGGGACCGAGAATATTGCAATGGGTAACAGAGAGTTTGCAAGCCCATCTCAGTGAGACCGAGATCCCATCGGTGAGACCGAACTGATTAGGGTTTGGCAGTGGCTTATTACAAGTGAAACTCGGTGGCGCCGGATAGGAAGAATCGGTAGGACCGAGTTTGGCTTAGGGTTTAGGTCATATGTGGAAGTGGGAAAGTAGCTGAGGATTTTGGAGCATATCATTAAGCACATGAAGCAAGAGGCTCATTAAGCAACACCTCATCCCTCCTTGATAGTATTGGCTTTTCCTATGGACTCAATGTGATCTTGGATCACTAAAATGTAAAATGAAGAGTCTTGAGCTTTAAGCTTTAGCCAATCCTTTGTCCTTAGCATCTTGAAGGAGTTCCCACAACCTTTAGTCCATGCCACTCCATTGTTGAACTTATCTGAAACATGCTAGATAGAAATGTTAGTCCAACAAGAGATATGTTGTCATCAATTATCAAAACCACCTAGGGAGCACTTGTGCTTTCAATCTCCCCCTTTTTGGTAATTGGTGGCAACATACATCAAAGCTTTAGATAAAGATATAAAGAACAGCAAGTAAAGCTTTGGAAGGACATGTAACAAGCATAGGCTCCCCCTACATGTATGCACTCATGTAAATATGAAATATAGAGACATGTGAGAGCATAACCATGACAGAGTAGGCGATGTGTTACATGCATCTTGGCCATATGCATCAGAGCAAAAAATTATCAAGGAAAGTACCTTCATGCTCATGAGTCCTTCTTGCAAACAGTATGTACATAAGCAAGAACTCCTCATACTCATGATTTTGATGCATATACTTACCTTGTGGTCTTGAGTTGGCTTAGGATGGAATGAACCTGCACAAACAAGGTTAGATAACACAGGTACATCCACTAGCCAGAGCAAACAAAAGAAACCACAAGAATACCAAGACTGGGATGACATGTAGAGAGTGAGTACAAGGTACCACATTGAATTCAACATGTCCCCAAGAATAAAGATATGCAATGAATTTGACTGATTTCTTTCCCTTAGGTGTCTTGCTCCCCCTGAATCTTACATGGGATATTGGGAGAAGATAGGGAACAGAAAATCAGAGCTGAAAGATACAAATGGATAGAGCTTAATGCAAATACATGTCTTTCCCCCAAAAAGACATGTGACATCTCTCCTCTTGAACATCAAGCATCTGGGATCCTTGAGTATTTTCCCTCCCTGGAAATCTCTCTCTCCCCCTTAGTAACATCTGGGAAATCTCTCTCTCCCCCTTAACAACATCTGGGATCCTTGAGACTTTCTCTCCCCCTTGAGCTTTGATGTGATCTCTTTCTCCCCATTTGACATCAATTTCCAAGAAGGTTTTTCCTGGAATCCGTCGAATAGGTTTGGTCCTTGAGATTCAGCACAAAGCAGAGGGTAAAATTGTGATGCTTGTAGAGGACAAGATTCATTGAGTGGAGCTGGATCAGAAGAAATGTAGAACAAGTGGCAAACTGTTTTTCTGATTGCAAAGTCGGTGGCACCGAGTGGCACATTTCGGTGGTACCGAAAAGATTCGGTTGGACCGAAAATTGCAAGTCGGTGAAACCGAGTTTACACAGAGAAAAACACTTGTAACCTCAGCTCACTAGACATGTAGGATCACACAAAGATTTGCAATGAATTTCCTGAAGGATTTGCAAGGAATTAAGTGCAGAAAATGCAGAACAAAAACAAAGAGAAAAGAGAAGAAACTGAAAGATCTAGATGAAGTTTTTTTTGTTTTTGAAAAAGGAGAGAGAAAATAAACATGCATGAGACAAATGCAATAACACAAAGAAAGAACACAAGAGAGCTTCATCTAGAGTTGGGCGGTGACATAGTCACCTATGTTAGAGTATATTGACTTAGGAGTCAAGTGAGAACACTTGATCATAGGTCATACTCATCGTTTAAGCTCAAAATGGGGTTACCATTTTTCTTTTAAGCATCTTGATGTATTCACATCTTGTTGAGTTGCTTTGACTCATGTCTTGGAGTAAAGCTTCTCTAAGATGGAATAACATACCTTGGGTGGTGGTGTGGTTCTTGCTCATGTAGTTGAACTTGCGTGGGTGCTCAAGGTTGATGTAGCTCATCAAGAGTTGGGAGCACCACTTGGAGTTTGAGTTCATCTACCTACATGGGTTAGTTCTTGCAAGGAAGAGCACTTGTGTATCCAAAAATGACAATCATGAAGCTTAACATAGAATTTGTCAAAGGATATGTTTGAATGGTTTTGTGCTTCCTTGTCTTCAATCACTATTGTGTAGAGTCTTGGTGATGTAGAGATTGCTCAAGATGTGAGTGAGTCGCAATCTCATGGAATTAGATTCAACCAAGCACCTACATGGGTTAGACAACATGCAAGGTGCAAATATATCCAAGACATAAGATAGTTATCATAAGAGATATATCATGGATTAGTCATAAGCTCATGTCTTCCATGTATCCAATGGAGTTTCTACTCCAAGTTCGAAGCATCAATGATGTTCAATTCTCCTCTCAACCTGCAAAACACTTTCTCATCAAGTGGTTTAGTGAATATATCCGCTAATTGCTTATCGGTGCGAACATGCTTAAGATTGATGTCACCCTTAGCAACATGATCTCGAATGAAATGATGACGAACTTCAATATGCTTAGTTCGAGAATGTTGTACAGGATTATGACCAATTTTGATAGCACTTTCATTGTCCCAAAGCAGTGGAACATGTTTCACATAAATCCCATAATCTTTAAGAGTTTGGGTCATCCAAAGTAATTGAGCACAACATGAACCAGTGGTAATGTATTCCGCTTTGGTGGTGGATAAGGATACCGAGTTTTGTTTCTTGGAAGACCAAGACACAAGAGATCTACCAAGAAATTGACAGGTACCCGAAGTGGACTATCTATCAATCTTGTATCCGGCATAATCCGAGTTGGAATAGCCAACAAGATCAAAAGAAGACCTCTTAGGATACCAAATGCCAAAATTTGGTGTATGGATTAAATATCTCACTATCCTTTTCACAGCCTTAAGATGACATTCTTTAGGAGCAGCTTGATATCGTGCACACATGCACACACTTAGCATAATATCGGGACGTGAAGCACATAGGTATAACAATGAACCAATCATAGAGCGATAAACATTTTGATCAACTGGTTCACCATCTTTGGTCAAATCATTATGTCCACTAGTAGGCATGGGTGTAGACATACCTTTGCATTCTTGCATATTGAACTTCTTGAATAAGTCCTTGGTGTACTTTGTTTGAGAGACAAATGTACCTTCCTTAGTTTGCTTGATTTGCAAACCGAGAAAGAATTTGAGTTCACTCATCATAGACATCTCAAACTTCTCTGACATTAGCTTTCCAAACTTTTCACTAAAGAGAGGGTTAGTTGAACCAAATATGATATCATCGACATAAATTTGGCATACAAATAGTTCTCCATTAACCCTTTTAGTAAAAAGAGTAGAATCAATTTTACCAATTTCAAAACCACTTGTAGTAAGGAACTTGGTCAAGCATTTATACCATGCTCTAGGAGCTTATTTAAGACCATAAAGAGCTTTGTGAAGTTTGTAAACATGATTTGGTTTCTTAGGATTGACAAAGCCGGGAGGTTGTTTGACATAAACTTCCTCCTCTATTTCACCATTTAGAAAAGCACTTTTATGTCCATTTGGTACAGGGTGATATTATGGTGATTAGCATAGGCAAGTAAGATGCGAATGGACTCAAGTCTAGCAACGGGAGCATATGTCTTACCATAGTCCATACCTTCGACTTGTGTGTATCCTTGGGCGACGAGACGTGCTTTGTTGCGAACCACTTGTCCATCTTCATATTGCTTGTTGCGAAACACCCATTTGGTACCAATGATGTTGTCGTTGTTGTCGGGCTTCTCAACCAATGTCCAAACTTGGTTTCTCTCCAAATTGTGTAGCTCTTCATGCATAGCGTTTATCCAATCCGGATCTTCCAATGCTTCTTCAACCTTCCTCGGTTCAATGCTAGAGATGAATGAATAGTTTTCACAAAAGTTAGCTAAACGAGTTTTTGAGCGAGTGATTCTCCCGGTTTGTATATCATTGAGGATTTGCTCGACGGGATGATCTTTGGCAATTCTTGCTCGAACTCGTGAGAGCTTTTGCTTGGGTCTTCGTTGAACATCTTCTTCATCTTGTTCTTCTTCTTGGCCTTCTTCATTGTTGACGTCGTCGTTCTCTTGTCGTGGTGGAGAAGGAGGTTGTTGATGTTCGTCTTGATGTATTTCCTCGTTTTCTTCATCTTGGTGTGTCCCACTTGTGGATGCTTCCGTGTCGATTCTTGGTTCACCTTGTCGTGAAGTAGAAGCTTCCACTTGGACGGATGAAGTACTCTCCTTCACCTCCGTTGGACGAATTTTGCCAATGGACAAGTCTTGAATTGCTTCTGAAGGGTCTTTGTCTCCTACATCAATTGGCAATTGCTCTACTTGCGAGCCATTAGATTCATCAAACTTCACATCTACCGTCTCTTCAACCTTTCGGGTGAAATTGTTGTAGACACGGTAAGTGTGAGAGTTTGAGCCATAACCAAGTAGAAAACCTTCATGAGATTTAGGAGCAAACTTTGAACGACGATGCTTATCAAGAATGTAGCACTTTGAGCCGAATACTCGAAAGTATCCAACTTGGGGTCTGTTACCGGTGAGAAGCTCGTATGCCGTCTTGCCGAGTAGCTTGTGAAGATATAAGCGATTTGTTGCGTGACAACCTGTCTCAACTGCTTTTGCCCAAAAGTGCTTTGGCGTCTTGTATTCATCAAGAATCGTTCTTGCCATTTCGATGAGCGTCCGGTTCTTCCTCTCAACAACTCCATTTTGTTGAGGTGTGTACGTAGCCGAGAACTCTTGTGAAATCCCTTCTTCGTCAAGAAAGGTGTCCACATTTGCGTTCTTGAACTCCGTTCCGTTGTCACTCCGAACCTTCTTGATCTTCACATCAAACTAATTTTGGGCCTTCCTAGCAAAGTTTCTGAAGATCTTTTGGACATGCGACTTGTCATTAAGAAAGAACACCCACGTAAATCTTGAAAAATCATCAACTATAACTATACCAAAAGAATTTCCACCGAGACTCTTGTAGGCGTTGGGACCAAAAAGATCCATGTGAAGTAGCTCGAGTGGCCTCCTTGTGGTCATGATGTTCTTCACGGGATGTCTTCCTCCAACCTGTTTACCTGCTTGACAAGCACTGCAAAGTCTATCCTTATCAAATATGACATCATTAACTCGAAGGATATGATTTCCTTTAATAAGCTTGTCAAGGTTTCTCATGCCAATGTGACCTAGTCGTCTATGCCACAACCAACCTTTTGAGGATTTAGCAACAAAGCAAGTTTTAGGTTGTGCCTTTTTAGAGAAATCGACATTGTAAAGATCACCTCTACGCATACCGGTAAAGACCATTTTATGATTGTCTCGACGAAATACTTGGCAATCTACTTCAGTAAATAGGACATTCAAACTGAAATCAGCAAGTCTAGATACTGAAAGTAAGTTGTAGCCGAGAGATTCAACGAGCATGACATTTTGAATGGAACTATCATGTGAGATGGCCACCTTACCAAGGCCAACCACTTTACCCTTTGAATTATCACCAAAGGTGACATATTTTCGAGGGCCGTCATTTTTAGCAAGCTCACGAAACATCTCTTCATCTCCGGTCATATGATCAGTACATCCACTATCAAGAACCCATTCCTTTCCTCCTGATTCATATCCCCGAAGATTTGCCATAAGACCAAAATGTCTCATTGCATCATCAAGATCGAAGTCACTATCATCATCATCATAGTATCCATGTTCATCATGATCTTGTGACTCATCATTTCCTAGAGAGGGTAATTCATTAGATAAATGATCATCAAAGTGGTCACTTTTATGAATTCTTATAGCTTTGAATATGATATCATTAATGATTCCAACATCTCCTTTAGCATGCTTAAGATTGGTAAGTTCAAATAGACAATTACCAAAACTAGGATCACTAGAGTTCATCTTACTCAAGGCAATAGATTTATGGAGAATTTCATCCAAAGTTTTCAAGGAATGATCGGGAAATCGTTCCTCAAGAAATTTCCATATAGTATAGGCACAATTTAGAGTAGGCAAACTAGCAATCAAATTTTTGGGCAATCCTCTAATGATGAGCTCAATAGTTCTAAGATTGCGAATCATGTCAATATCTTCATCTAGGGTAGGATGCAAAGGATCAATATGAGGTGCACAAGGGCTAGCAATATACTTGTTCAAATGATATTGATTGAAGATTACAAGCATCTCATTTTTCCACTCATGAAAATACTCTCCATCAAGAATAGGCACTCTATGTCTAAGACTCCCTAATGTAGACACATCCATCTTCCTCCAATGGTGATTAAACCAAGGCAATGGAGACCAAAGCTCTGATACCACTTGTAGGATCTAGAAGTAGATGTGTCTAGAGGGGGGTGATTAGACACTTAATGCTAAAGTTGCAATTTTTAAGCTTTTTCAGTTTAAGTGGAGTTTAGGCATAATTTCAACATTCACAATACATATCAAGCAAGCATGAAAAGAGTATATGAGCAGCGGAATATAAAGCATGCACCTTGCAAGAATGTAAGGGAAAGGGTTTGGAGAGTTCAAACACAATTGGAGACACGGATGTTTTTCCCATGGTTCGGATAGGTGGTGCTATCCTACATCCACGTTGATGGAGACTTCAACCCACAAAGGGTAACGGTTGCGCGAGTCCACGGAGGGCTCCACCCACAAAGGGTAACGGTTGCGCGAGTCCACGAAGGGCTCCACCCACGAAGGGTCCACGAAGAAGCAACCACCCACAAAGGGTCCACGAAGAAGAAACCTTGTCTATCCCACCATGGCCATCGCCCACAAAGGACTTGCCTCACTAGCGGTAGATCTTCACGAAGTAGGCGATCTCCTTGCCCTTACAAACTCCTTGGTTCAACTCCACAATCTTGTCGGAGGCTCCCAAGTGACACCTAGCCAATCTAGGAGACACCACTCTCCAAGAAGTAACAAATGGTGTGTAGGTAATGAACTCCTTGCTCTTGTGCTTCAAATGATAGTCTCCCCAACACTCAACTCTCTCTCATAGGATTTGGATTTGGTGGAAAGAAGATTTGAGTGGAAAGCAACTTGGGAAGGCTAGAGATCAAGATTCATATGGTAGGAATGGAATATCTTGGTCTCAACACATGAGTAGGTGGTTCTCTCTCAGAACATATGAGTTGGAATGGTGTATGCGTTCTGATGGCTCTCTCTTCGAATGAAGAGGAGGTGGAGGGGTATATATAGCCTCCACACAAAATCCAACCGTTACACACAGTTTTCCAATCTCGGTGGGACCGAATCAACAAACTCGGTCGGACCGAAAAGGTAAACCTAGTGACCGTTAGAGATTTCGGTGGGACCGACTGGATCAACTCGGTGGGACCGATGTGCTAGGGTTAGGGTAAATCCAAAACTCGGTTTGACCAATTACTCAAACTCGATGGGACCGATTTGGGTAATAAGTGAAACTAAGATTTAGCCAAGCAAACTCGGTGGGACCGATTGCATATCTCGGTGGGACCGAGAATATTGCAATGGGTAACAGAGAGTTTGCAAGCCCATCTCAGTGAGACCGAGATCCCATCGGTGAGACCGAACTGATTTAGGGTTTGGCAGTGGCTTATGACAAGTGAAACTCGGTGGCGCCGGATAGGAAGAATCGGTAGGACCGAGTTTGGCTTAGGGTTTAGGTCATATGTGGAAGTGGGAAAGTAGCTGAGGATTTTGGAGCATATCATTAAGCACATGAAGCAAGAGGCTCATTAAGCAACACCTCATCCCTCCTTGATAGTATTGGCTTTTCCTATGGACTCAATGTGATCTTGGATCACTAAAATGTAAAATGAAGAGTCTTGAGCTTTAAGCTTTAGCCAATCCTTTGTCCTTAGCATCTTGAAGGAGTTCCCACAACCTTTAGTCCATGCCACTCCATTGTTGAACTTATCTAAAACATGCTAGATAGAAATGTTAGTCCAACAAGAGATATGTTGTCATCAATTATCAAAACCACCTAGGGAGCACTTGTGCTTTCAACTACGGTACCAAAATAAAAGATCAACCCCAACAAGCGACATGGTCCCGATCGCCCCAACTGGACACCACTAATGATCATCAGGGAAAGACACATAATAACGGCGTGAGTCTTCGTCGAACTCCCACTTAAGCTCAAGCGCATCATCTGGAACGGAGTCATCGGGCCCTGTATCTGGTTTGGAAGTAATCTGTGAGCCACGGGGACTCAGCAATCTCGCACCCTCATGATCAAGACTATTTAAGCTTATAGGTAAGGCAAGGTAATATGTGGAGCTGCAGCAAGCGACTAGCATATATGGTGGCTAACCTATTCGCAAAAGAGAGCGAGAAGAGAAGGCAAAGCATGAACAAAGAACTAGAGAACAACCTATGGCAAACATTACTCCAACACCGTGTTCACTTCCCGGACTCCCCGGAGAAGAGACCATCACGGTAACACACGCAGTTGATTCATTTTAATTAAGTTAAGGTTCATGTTATCTACAATCGGACATTAACAAATTCCCATCTGCCCATAACCGCGGGCACGGCTTTCGAAAGTTCAAATCCCTGCAGGGAGTCCCAACATAGCCCATCACAAGCTCTCACGGTCAACGAAGGATAAACCTTCTCCCGAGACATTCCGATCAGACTCGGTATCCCGGTTCTACAAGACAACTTCGATAATGGTAAAACAAGTCCAGCAACACCGTCCGAATGTGCTGACAAATCCCGATAGGAGATGCACATATCTCGTTCTTAGGGCACACTCAGATAGGTCAAGCTATGAGTAAAACCAACCCTCGAGTTTCCCCGAGGTGGCCCCGCAGGCTGCCCAGTTTGGACCAACACTCAGAGGAGCACTGGCCCAGGGGGGGATTAAATAAGATGACCCTCGGGCTCCGGAAACCCAAGGGAAAAGGAGGCTAGGTGGCAAATTGTAAAACCAAGGTTGGGCATTGCTGGAGGAGTTTTATTCAAGGCGAACTGTCAAGGGGTTCCCATTATCACCCAACCCCGTAAGGAACGCAAAATCTGGGAACATAACACCGATATGACAGAAACTAGGGCGGCAAGAGTGGAACAAAACACTAGGCAAAAGGCCGAGCTTTCCACCCTTTACCAAGTATATAGATGCATTAAAATAACAAGATAATATAGTGATATCCCAACAAATAAACAATGTTCCAACAAGGAACGGTCTCCAATCTTCACCTGCAACTAGCAACGCTATAAGAGGGGCTGAGCAAAGTGGTAACTTAGATAATCAACGGGTTGCTAGGACATGGTGGGTTAGAGGTTTGACATGGCAATTTGGGAGGCATGATAAGCAAGTGGTAGGCATCGTAGCATAGGCATAGCAAAAGAGCGAGCATCTAGCAAGCAAAGATAGAATTGATTTCGAGGGTATGATCATCTTGCCTGCAAAGTTGTCAGAGTTGACTTGATCCTCGTAAGCGAACTCAACGGGCTCCTCGTTAGCGAAATCGTCTCCTGGCTCTACCCAAACAAGACAAACAAGCAAAAGGAACACAATCAACCACGTGCAAAACTCAAACAAACATGATGCAAACATGGTATGCTATGAGGGATGCGATATGTGATGCATATGCAAGATTTGACAAGGAATGATTGAACCTGGCCTAAACAGGGAAATCCAAGAGTGCCACTGGAAAGTTGAGGTGATTTCGGTTGAAATCTATATAAAGAACACCAGAATCGGATGCACGGTTTGGAAATGGCAAGCAAAACAAATATGGCACCGGTCTGTGATAAACAGTAAGTAGCCATCTAAATGCATCAAGATAAACATGCTACAGCACTCAAACATGACAACAAAATACATGGCAGGGATCCACTCATGAAGCTTGACAAAATATGAACACTGAGCTACGGCCAATTCATCCATTAACAGGTTCAAACAAGCATGGCAAAAGTGCAATTGATAAACAGGTTGACTTAGTGAAATTAACACAAGTCTGGAATTTCAGATCAGGTAGCACACTTTGGAGCATGAAAACTATATGCTACAGGAACTTAACATGGCAAAGAAAGGCATGACATGAAGCTACTCAAAGCACTTAACAAAAGTCCCTTAGTGACCTTGAGCCAAAAGGGATCAGAAAATACAATTGCAAGCATGTGAACATGGCAAAAACATAATCAGGTTACAGACTTAGAGAAAAACTGGAGCATGCAAATATGTTAACGAGTAGGCATGTTTACGAGCTCGATGCACTCACTACAGAGCAAGTCATGACAATCTAAGCATACACCCATCAAGAATACATATTATATAAGCTAGACATGGCAAGAACAACAACATAGCATGCACTGATCAACAACAACATCCTCGGCAAAATCGCTAACAAGTAAACAAATTGCCAGGATTCACGAAATAGCAAAAGGAGAGCTCGATTGAATCAAGCTAGGGTGCTCCATAATTGCAAACAAAGACATGGATGGATAGAGCACCACAATGTTAACAAATCATCCTTACTGATCATCCTCCAAAGAGGCACGGATCACTAGGAAACAACATGAACATATGGAATATTGATAAACTCAGATCAAGGACTTGGAGAAATTTTAAGTCCCTGAAATCAGCATTAACGAATGCACTACTTTGCAAGCTTGTGCTAGTCACCACACATATCACAAAAATACATGGTAAGCACCTCTGTAAAGATGGCATGGCATATAACAAGTGGTAGGTATCGCGGCATAGCAAAAGAGCGGGCAACTAGCAAGCAAAGATAGAAGTGATTTGGAGGGTATGGTCATCTTGCCTGAGATCCTGCAAGGAAGAAGAATGAGTCCATGAAGAAGACAAATGGACGTAGTCGAACGAATCCTCACAACTATGGAACGAAACCGAAGCTAATGCGAGAAGCAACCCGGAAAGAAGCAAACAACATGGTAAACATCCATCACATAAACATGGCATGATGCACAAGCAAGTATGATGCATGTCCGGTTTAATGAGGCATGGCATGGCAAAGCGCACAAACAACCCTACAAATTAAGTGGAGCTCAATATGCAACGAGTTGCATATTGACGAAACACCACATGACTTATTTAGTTCGATCTTGGTTATGTACCCAACAAGATTAAATGTTGGTTAACATGGCAAGAGGGTGAAGCATAAGAAAACTATACTATCTAAACAGTTTAAATGGGGCCGGATATAACAAACAACAAATCCGGTAAACCCCCATATGCCTTTAGCAAATTAATGCAAACAACAAGTTTACCCATTTTAAAATGTTGTTATCATGATGCGGATGACATGTGCAAGTTTATGCAAATTTTATGAAAAAGTTGACATGATGATGATATGGGGCATTTGGTCGCCACGACGGAAAGAAAAGGGTGTCATGGCGGGGAAAACGGAAATGGTGCCACGGCAACGAACCCGAAAATGATGCCACGACAACATATCAGTTCCGGTAGCTCATGGAGATACCGGTGCAAAAGGAAAAGTGACAGGAGCGTGTCATGCCAGGATGGTGGGGTGATCCCAGATACCGGATTCCCACGGGTCGACGACGGTGCCAAGCGAGCGAAACAACTAACATTCGCGGGAGGATACAACATCCAAACATGCATCTGATACAACACATACATTCATTCACGGGCGGTCGTCTTGGGGTTATACCTTCGAAGCATGCATCTCCGGACGGTTCGGGTTCGATGGGATGTCGACGGAAGTAGACGTTCATGGGTCGTAGTGGGAAGTAGTCGTACTCGTGAACTTGTCAGATCCACGGCGAGGGTAGCTGTTCACGGCGCGTGTGCCCCGCGGTTCTTCGGACAACGGTAGTTGTCCACGGTTCGTTGACGGACTTGACGGGTCCGAGGGCTCCGGCCTTCGTGGTACTTGGCGCAACACCGTGTAGTCGTACATTTGAAGAGGAACTTGGCCATCTGAATGTGTACTTGGCGAACAACGGTCGTCGTGGTACTCATCGGTCCATGAAGTCGTTCTCGTAGGTCTTGGCATTTCATTCAATACCCGTTCGAGCATCCGTGTGGTCTTTTCGGTGGTGTACTTGGCGAAATTCCATGAAGGCGGTCTTGGCAAGCAACGAGCAGTGACACGGTGTACCGACGCAGCAACGCAGGCGGGTGCTCGAGCAGGACTTGGCGCGGTCATCGTCCTCGCATACTCGCATGACAAAAGCAGGGGACGGTGGCGGCGCCGGGCTTGAGGAGGCCGAGGTCAACAAGCGAGGGCTCGTCTCCCTCGCAGAGAGACGAGGTCGATAGCAGCTTCGCTGGAACAGGGGAACGATCGAGGCGCAGGAACGGAAGGACTTCGGCGTGGCAGGGAGCTCAGGTGGCTGTGGCTGGATGGGTTCGAGCACTGCTGCGGGGAGCTCCTCTCCCATAAGGCGCGTCACGCGAGGCTGAGGCCACCGGAAGGAGGAGGTCAGGCGCTGCTCGGAGCACCAAGGGAGCGGCCATGGCGCTTGGAGCTCCTGTTGGCGGCAACGAAGAGAGGCGGTGGCGCTCCTGGCAGATGACGGACAGGGGATGGCCGAGAATGAAGCAGCGACGAGGTGGAGCAGGGGCCAGCGACCAGGCAAGACGACGAGGAGGATCCTGCGAGGGATCCTAGCGGGGAGGTAGTGGAGGGCGGTGCTCGGCGGCGGCAGACTTGGAGGCGGGGCGGCGAGCGATGGAGGGTTGACGGGAGGAGGAAAGGGATTGGGCACGGGGGCTCTCATGGCGTGTGGTGTGAGTGGCGGCGCGAGGGAAGGAGATGGGGATCGAGAGGGAGAGATCGAGAGGACAGGGGTCGGGCTAGGTTAGAGGAGAGGGACTGGGCTGTTGCCTCCTTGAGCAGATGGGCCTTAGAGGCCGGCCCAATTTACTGCTACTGGTTGGAGGGCCAGATGGGATATGCACTACCTTCCCCCTCTTAATTCTCATATACTGTTTAAGAAAATAACCGGAAGTCAAAAGAAAAGATCAGGGGGTAAGGAGAAGGGTATGGGGTATATAAAAATATCCATGGGATCCTTAGTTTCTGAGATATTTGAATAAAATGCTTTGGCAATTTTTTAGAGGCTGCAATTTTTATGCAAGTTTGAAAATAACTCAAACTCGAATAAATCCTTAGCCCAACCAAAACACTTCCAAAATACCTGAAAATTGGAGGAGGTGGTCTTGGCACGGTCTAGCATTTATAGGGAATAGTTGAACATTTTAAAGAAAGAGGAGAACGCCACTTGCAATAAATGGGTGAAATTTGAAAGAAGCAAGAAGCGAAATGGTTTGCACTTGGAGAAGGGCCTTGGAGGAAAGATCATGGATGCAAAAATAGTTTAGAAACGAGAGGGATTTATAATGCAAGTTTGTTGCGGTTAATTCCAAACTAATGGAATATTTTATATAGCTCCCTAAATATTGGTAGGGTATGTTTTAAAGAGAAACCACCATGTGAGTTCCCTCGATTTAAATAGATCGACGATCTATGCAACTTATTTAGATGAGTTTTAGTTAGCTTTAAGAAAAAAGATGGCACGATGACATGATGCAATGATGAATGCAACGAACCAAACAAATCACATGACGAAACCCGGAATTCATGGAAGGCACCTGAAGCTCCGGTCTTGGGGTGTCACGGGCCGTTAGCTCCTTCAAGAAGAAGTATTCTCCCAGAGTGGCACACAGCTCGTACGCCGAGTACCTGGAGAAGCTTCAGGATCGTGCCGGCAGATGAGATGAGGTGTGGGATAGAACTATGTACGCTTGAGTATGCTTAATGACGGTTGAACTATGTACTTATGGGTGAACTATGCTTGTGTACGCGTACGCTTATTATCTATGTCTGAGTATGTTTAATCTATGTTTACTTATGTCTAACCGTGGGATATGGATGCAATCAGTTCGGTTGATGGAATTTACTTCCGTCTTGGTTTATTGGTCCCCTTTTGTAATTTGTGTTAAATTTTGACCAAAAGTTTAACTGACACAATGTTAGTGCAGGTCAGCAAAAATTATATCATTGGATGGGTATTTGAGCATAGTGTTCAATGATATAATTTTTGGTGACATGCATAAACATTTCTTAGTTAAATATTTGGTCAAAATTTGGTAAAAGTTACAAAGAGGACCAATAAACCAGGACGGAGTTAGTACGTCAATCACACACGGTTCCCAAAATTGGAACCGTGTGTAATGACTTTCATTTTTCGTATTGCATCAATCACACACGGTTGGATATAGCAAACCATCGCCTCCAAAATTCTTCGTGTGACAGAAAACCCTCACCACCAATTCAAAAAAGAAAACCCTCACCATCCCCATGTCACAAAAACCCTCACCCTACCCGCCACCCCCTCCGATCCCCATTCACACCTGCACAAGCTCCTCCACGTCTATGCATGGCACCGCCTATCACGACGGTAACCACTTAACTCAACGCCTGCCGCCGCCGCCAGGCTGCCGGCAAAGCCCACCCTATTACGCCACTTCCTCTTGCCGCCGCCTATCGCCATCAAGTTTCTCGGCACTGCTCGTGGTCGAACCAGCTCCACTCGATTGGGGCATCTGTCATACAAATGGTTCTTTCTCATGGACAACAAGGTAACTAATTTAATGATATATCATCTCATCTCTTATCCCAGTTCATCTGCCTCCTTTAATCACGCGGCCGAAATCGCCATGAATTCATTTTTATTCGAGCTGATTTGAGGGTTTTCTTCCATTCTTGCAGTGTACAGTGCACGGACACATCAGGACCTTGCGGCCTCCGCCAGACATTCCATCTCACCATACCAGATGACTTGAAGATGCGCGCGGTATGTTCAATCTCACCCTAAATCGGTTGGCATGGCCTACTTTCCTGAACATATTCTAAATATTACTACATTTGGATAAAAGCTGCCACATGCACCATATACGTCAAAGGGGATTTCTTCCCTCTTCTTTCTATATTAGACAAATTAATGATGTATTGTTCTTTTGATTACTCTCATATTTCCATGACATCATATTTACCCTATCTATTTAATTATAGATTTTTGTCCTTCGATTTCGACTGCTATACAGTTCTTTCAATTTGGGCCCATATTTGCATGTCACCATATTTTATTTAACAGTCCCATCATTTTCTGCAGCGCGTCCCTTGCTATGCAACAGAATCTGTAGTGCACAATCTTCCCCTTTACATAAATCAAGACTGCAGTGATGTCATACTACACACAAACCATGGATTTACAATCGTTGATACTGTAAGACTTGAATAACGTGGTGACTCCTATTTTGGCACTAGCTTTTGGAAAAAAAATTCTAAGTTTTATGAACTGAAAGCAGGCACTAGAATTGCACTGCACATAAAAGGGTCTGGTCATGAGATATATGCTAACATCCCCGACGATATCATCCGTCCAGACTTTGTTCGAAGTTTCTTTTCAACTATCTGCATGTTGACCTACCCAGGAATATCAAATGAATTGTATAGTATTTAAGCAACCAATTGTTATTCCCTTTTCTTAGTATATTCCTTCATAATAACTTCTAGTTACGAATACACTTTTCTATTGCCCTATTTTAACTAAATATTCCATGTACTCCCATTTCTATCATAAAGCACCCCTGACAAGGGGACTCAAGAGGTGGAGAGCGGGGCCGCCAACAAGCGGAGGCGGGGCAAGCTAGAACTGAAAGCGACTCCAGCAGGCCTAGACTTCATCAGCAACCTCCCCGATGATATGTTGACAGTCATCATCTCCCTCCTCCCAATCAAATATGGGGCGCGGAAAACCATCCTTTCCCAGCGGTGGCGCCCCCTATGGAATTCCATCCCTCTCGACCTCATCGACACCCACAAGATCTGCCATGGCTATCGCAAAATCTTGGATGCGTTCTCCAAGATCCTTGGCAGTCACCTTGGCCAAACTAGAGGCCATAGAATGGGCAAGTTCCGTTCCAACGGCAAGGACCAAGCCAAGCTTGACGACTAGTTCCGATCCCCCGCCCTAGATCAGCTCGAGGAGCTCACTTTTGATGATGGTCACATGCGCTCGCTGCCAACGTCCATGCTCCGCCTCAAGCCCACGCTACGCGTCACCAAGTTCGGGAACTGCCACCCCCCTTAATGACGCGCCCGCTCTTATTCTACCATGACTGAAGCACCTCGATCTCATTGTCGTCTGCCTCTCAAACAGTGACATGGAGCGCCTGCTCCGTGGCTGTACTGCACTCGAGTACCTTCGTCTTCAGGCGATCAATGGGTTGAGTACCTTCCACATCACCACCATGACTCTCTGGACTATTTCTGTGTACTGTTGGTGAGACATGAAGACATCGCAAGAAGTGTACCATAGTATGGTCATTGAGGAAACACCTGCACTGGAGAGATTACTTGTAGTTGATCAAGAAGGTCCAACATGAATCAATGTCATTTCTGCGCCAAAATTGACAGTGGTGGGCTAGTCCTCGGACAAATACTCTGAACATGTTATTGGATCCACACCAGTTCAGGTACAATAGCCGCATTCTACATCTCCTTGTACAAATTAACATTATTTCTAATTTTTAAGATGTTTTTTCTTCTGTCATTCAGAATATGATTCCGACAAGCTTGACCCCGAAACTACGCACATTGAAGGTCTTGTCACTAGAATCTATCGACCCCAACCTGGAGCAAGTTGTCAGTTTCCTGAGATGCTTTCCGTTCCTGGAGAAGCTATATATCGAGGTGATGTTCATTTCCTGTTAAATATTAAACATAAGGGAGTTCAATTTGTGACACCTTTTTCCAAGATTACAATTACAATGTACTATGATTTCTGAATGATTCTTTTGGAGGATTTCACTACATACATGTTCTGGATTTATCTGTACTAGTTTTCTTAGGGAACTTTTCATCCACTCCAAGCTCTTGTGAAGAAGGCTACATTTTTCTAGAATGTAATCAAATGCCTACGTTAATCATGTCAGATCGAGGATGGCATGTTAGTGCATTTTACAAATCCTGCAAACCAAATAGGCATGTAGTAGTGTTCAAACCTGCATGTAGGCACTAATGTCGGTGTCAAAACCGGTGGATCTCGGGTAGGGGGTCCCGAGCTATGCATCTAAGGCAGATGGTAATAGGAGGCGGGGGACACAATGTTTACCCAGGTTCGGGCCCTCTCGATGGAGGTAATACCCTACTTCCTGCTTGATTGATCTTGATGATATAAGTATTACAAGAGTTGATCTACCACGAGATCATTTTTTGTCCTACGGACTAAACCCTCCGGTTTATATAGACACCGGAGGGGGCTAGGGTTACATAGAGTCGGTTACAAGGGAGGAGATCTACATATCCGAATTGCCAAGCTTGCCTTCCACGCAATGGAGAGTCCCACCCGGACATGGGACGAAGTCTTCAATCTTGTATCTTCATAGCCCAATAGTCCGGCGAAAGGATATAGTCTGGCTGTCCGGGGACCCCTAATCCACGACTCCCTTAGTAGCCCCTGAACCAGGCTTCAATGACGACGAGTCCGGCGCGCAGATTGTCTTCGGCATTGCAAGGCGGGTTCTTCCTCCGAATACTCCATAGAAGATTTCGAACACAAGGACCGTGTCCGGCTCTGCAAAACAAATTCCACATACCACCGTAGAGAGTACAATATCCCACAAATGTAATGTGCTGACAAATTTCATAGCGTGACATCACGCCATGGCCTGGTCATTATTCGAACCGTTTTTCTCAACCAGCTACTGCACATAGTGCGAGGCGGTTTTCTTGGCACGTCTTTGTCGAAGCAGAGATTGTGTCCCCTTATCACGGGATTATCATCAATACGGGTGTGGGTAACCCAACCGCGCCATCAATCACGGCGCTTGGGGAATAAGCGAGTTTACCAGGCAAGTGGGGAGGCACAGAATCCCTACTGCCTTTATAAGGGGATAAGGACTCCCTTTCCCCTTCGCCCGAGCTCCAGCGCCCGAGCGTTCGTCTTCTCCGCCCACAAAGGCCTTCCGAAAATCTCCGGATCCGGAGCAGGATGCAAGTGGATGGCCTCTACTGTCCAGGAGAAGGATATCAAAAAGCTTCGGTAGGCCGGGTATCTGGCCAAAAAAATCGGCCACCGTCTCCCGATGGCGGGACAGATCGTTCCTACTCTGGAACCCGAAGAGAGGGTTGTATTCCTCCCTCATTTTGTCCGCGGGATAGGGTTTCCCCTCCACACGTTCGTTCACGGCATCATGTATTATTACAGGATCGGTTTTCATGATCTATCCCCCAATTCCTTCATCAACATCTCAACATTCATCGTCGTGTGCGAGGCTTTTCTCCGCATCTCGCCACACTTCGGCATATGGCTGACGAGCTTTAATGTGAAGCCCAAGGTGGTGAGCGGTGAGCACGCTGAGTGCGGGGGCGCTATGGTGAGCAAGATGCCCAATGTCACATGGCCAATAGGTACTTTTAATGATTCCGTCAAAGAGTGGCAACAGCAGTGGTTTTACATCACTGAGCCGCGTGCACGGAATGGGCCGCCGCTCCAGAGTTCCGATCCGGAGCCCCTCTGTGGCTTACGTCCTGGCCCAAGAAGGGCCTGAACTGGTCTTCGTCCGATGAACTGTCGGTGCTCCAGACGCATGTTAAAGATATGGAAGACAAGAACATCAAACTTGTCAATGTAGTCCAGGTGATGTTAGTTCGTCGGATCCTGCCTTGTCAACACCGGACTTGCAATCTATGGGAATTTGATCCGGCCAAGCACCAGACCCTGCGAGAGCTCTTTGGCTCCTCGCACAAAGGCGTCTGGAAGGTGCTTTTCAAGTCCGGCAAATCATGGCCGGACTTGGCTGAGGACCGCAGGTACCAACTGTCCCTCCCTGCAAGCTCGGTATGTTTTTACGCATTTTATCCGCATAACCCAAGGGAAGTGCTTAATGTGTTTTCCTCAACTCCCCTAGGGCTGGACGCAGAAGGCGGGGCGGATCCACTGTCCAGCCTCGTTGTGCGAAGAACCGGCTTGCCCACTTCTAACGAAGATGCTGGTCCGGGCGCCGTACAATGCGTCGAAGAAGAAGGCCGAGAAGGAGGCCAAAAAGACCCGGGGCGGCCTTCGTCGCCGTGGCACTTCGGACACAATATCCGAAGGCTCCAACGTCTATTATGCCTTCGAAGAGGAAGAGGAGGAGGACGAAGACGAATCCCCATCGGGGGGTAGAAAGAACAGGGCGGCCTCCAGACACTTGGAGGCCGAGTCGCCTAAAAGGGGAAAAGCTCCTCTTCCGGAAGAGTCCAGTGCAGCCGCCGATAGTAGCCCGGCGTGGGATCCCCGGGCCCAGCCCCTGGTAAACTTGTGAGTATAAAATCCGAACACGTTTATGCGTCCAGACTCATCATGGAATAATATTTTAACCTAAGCTATATTTTTTGTATTCCGGCGAGGTCCTGCACCGAACGATCCTCATCAAAGGATTTGCTAAGCTCGGATGCTATGGAGAGCGGGGCGCCCCCGAAGGCCCCTTCCCCCAAATATGTGAATAACACCGGGGCTTCATCCCAGAAGGACCCCGACCAAAGAGGGGGGAAGAGATCGTGAAAGCGTCGCTTGGAGGTCAAACTTCGGGGGCCGGAGACATGGGGGAGAAGATTCCCATGGGATTCGACGGCGGGAGCCATCTTGAATTCGGCTCCCAGCCATACGCAATTCCGGAGACCAATACGGCTCCAGAATCAAGCAGGCGGCCTCCCTTGGTTGGAGGGGGCGTGCTTGTTCCAACCTCAATCTCTGTCCAACCAGAGGTGCCGGGTTTTGTTGGCGGCACTGAAGAGCGCCTCCATCGAGATGAACACCGTGCCCTGATGGATGCGGTGATTAAGGAGATTCAGTCTACTGAGAGTGGACTGAATGAAGCATGTATCAGCCTTATAAGAGGCTTTGAGGTAAGTTTTATGAGGTTTCGAAGAGTGTCATAGTATGGATAGTAGCCCCTCATACACTACTCGGTGCAAGAAAGGACCGGACAGAGGATCAATTTTATGTTCGCAGCAAGACTCACTTGATGACATCTATCTCTCTTCTTTCATAAGAAGGTGTCTGCAGTGGCTGCTGCCTCTCATACTGCGGAGGTCTCCGGACTGAATCAAAGTCTGGAGTGGGCCAAAGAAGAACTTGGCCAGTTGAAAAGGCAGTTGGAAGATAAACAAGGTATGCGCAAGCCTTGTTCGCCTTCAGTGCGAACAAATTTCCAGTATGATAAAATATTTTTCATTATTTGCGCCAGGGGTGATGACCGAAGTCGAGGCTCTGAGGAAGGCTGTTGTCGAGGCCGATGAAAAGGCAGCCGCAGAGTAGGCTCTTCGTGAGAAGCACGAGGCCAGGGTTATTGAAGCTGAGCAGGAGCTTCAAGAGTTCGTGAAGAAATGTCAAACCTTGGAGCAGAGTTTAACGGAGAAAGAATCCGAGCTCGCCAGGGCTCATCAGGCCGCGCGTGATGCCCAGGGGGAAAACCCAAGGCGCCCTACAGGAGATCCAAGAGGCGAGGACGATCGCGCCGGGTAAAGCTTTTTCCATGTAAAGCAAGTATTTGAGGAGAAAATCATGTTTCTAATTTTGAGTTCGGATTCCTCCAGGGGTATTTGCGGAACTGCCCCGTAGCATATTGGATGCCGCCCCATTCTACCGAGTCGAAGAAGGGAACCCTGCGGACAAGCTCTTCTGGTCGCAGTATCTGGCACCGAATTATCCGGTGCCTTTTGCCGACCAACTGAAACAGCTTATCGAACTGCATAGGGCGGCTGAACTAGCCATGAAGGATTTGATTGTCCGGTTATGGCCCGCCGAGCCGATTTCAAGCAGCTACTTCGGGCTCGTGAAGCGGCTTGTGAGTGCCTGCCCTCGACTTGACGTCATCAAGCGGTCGGTCTGTATAGAGGGTGCGCGAACGGCCTTCGCCCGCACAAAGGTGCACTGGGGGAAGATGGATGCTGAAAAGCTGATGACCGAGGGACCGCCAGAGGGTAAGGAGCACCGCAAGCCCGAATTATATTATGAAAGTGTCCTGAAAGGATCCTGCCTTGCAGCGAAGCAATGCACCAAGGACATTATATTTCCGTGAATACAATCATGTTGTCCTTTGTAATGTTGAATAAGGTCATTTCTATTATTTATTGCATGTTATATAAAAGTTTATCCTCCTACTCGGCCATTTTATATATTAATCCTGAGAGTTGGCCAGTCGTCGGCTTCTGCCCCCCCCCCCCGGTAGGAAGTACGGGGGGGTTCAGGATAAACCTGATCACTCTTTGTCCCAGTTTTGGGTCCTTCGAAGGAGGTGTTCAACACAACGAACCAGGCAATCGGACTATAGGGCTTTATCACTCTCACTTAGCCATAGGAGCTTTAGAAAAGGAAGGTAGGCGCAGCCCCTGGTGTTCAGAAGACCGCAGGAGGGGCTATATAAGCACCTGGTCGAAAGAAAAGCCGATCCATCGCACGCTGCATTGGTTATGGCATTATGCGGGAGGAATCCATAAAGATTTTACAACCTCTCGAACAGCCGACCAGCTCTCACCGTATCATGACTGTCAGTTTTCGGCTTTCTCTACTGAGGTGCTCGTCCAGAAGAACCGGGACACAAACGTAGTAGCTCTCCCTGTGCCGCCTTAGCCGATATAGTGGAACGTAAGGTAGCAAAACATGGGAACCGGGCAAACCCAACATTTGACCCAAGACATGATTCGGAGCTGATGCATATAATGCTATAAGTTCGGGGTGTCGAACTTCCATGAAGGTGTTCGGA
Source organism: Triticum urartu (assembly GCF_003073215.2). NCBI lineage: Eukaryota > Viridiplantae > Streptophyta > Magnoliopsida > Poales > Poaceae > Triticum > Triticum urartu. The sequence continues at coordinate 205,072,877 of NC_053025.1, read as the reverse complement.
CTTGATTGCCGTATTATGGGTAAAACGAAGCCCCCCGACATATTTAAGGCATATCTTGGTGTACAGATGCCACTTGACAAAAGAATTTCAACAAGAAATAACAGTAGATAAGCATTATATAAATCCACATGTTGTATTTGAATAGTACGTCGATGCGTATGAGTATAGGAAATGTGATAAAAAAGAAATATGACTATGGAACCTGCTGAAACCAGGGGGGAAGAAGCTGTGTGCGGATCCGGAGTATAGTCGGATGGTCATTGCAGGGAATATCTAAGGATTCCCTTGTGCGTTCGAGTTGCTTCCATATCACCAGTCCTGATCTGCACAAAGTTGAACCTGCCAACAAAATGTAAGAAATGCTTGTATGCCGCAGAGTGGTTGAGCCGCGGTATGTGGCATGTCATGGCCTTTGCTGGAGTGTTTAATTGACCTCTAAATGAGCCGGGCTATCCTGCTCCGAAGTAGTTCGAAGTCCTTTGGTGGTTTCCGGGAGTCGGGCCGTCGACTCGAGGTTCGGTTGGAAGGTGCCACTTGTAGCTTCTGCTGTTAAAGCAGCGGTATACTCCTTCTTGCCAAGGGAAAATTTGGCCTTGCCATTAACTGTGATGATGTCGCGCGGACCGGGCATCTTGAGCTTACGGTAGGCATAATGTGGTACCGCATTTAATCGAGCGAACGCGGTTCGTCCGAGCAGTGCCTGATAATCATTGCGAAAGGGGACGATGTCAAAGATGAACTCTTCGACGCGGTAATTGTCCGGTGATCAGAAGACTACCTCAAGGGCGATGGAGCTTGTACACCTGGCCTCCACACCTAGTATAATACCTCGGAAGGTGGTTTTAGTGGGCTTGATCACCGAATGACCGAATGATCGATGCCCATCTGACGGCTAGTGGTGTAGCTCTCGATCTGCTCCAGCTGGCCAAGCGAGTTGGCCCGCAGTGCAAAGCCGCTAAATATGAAGATCTGTTTGGGGGGAAAAACCTCACCCTGGATCGCATCGTTGCCGATTATCGAGGGAGCCATCAAGCCTTTATCGTGACGGCGTAGTGGAACTCTCAATGAAAGCACCAATGTCGGTGTCAAAACCGGCGGATCTCGGGTAGGGGGTCCCGAACTGTGCGTCTAAGGTGGATGGTAACAGGAGGCGGGGGACACAATGTTTACCCAGGTTCGAGCCCTCTCGATGGAGGTAATACCCTACTTCCCGCTTGATTGATCTTGATGATATAAGTATTAAAAGAGTTGATCTACCACGAGATCATAGAGGCTAAACCCTAGAAGCTAGCCTATGATTATGATTGTTTTTTGTCCTACGGACTAAACCCTCGGTTTATATAGACAAGGAGGGGGCTAGGGTTACACAGAGTTGGTTACAAGGGAGGAGATCTACATATCCGAATTGCCAAGCTTGCCTTCCACGCAATGGAGAGTCCCACCCGGACACGGGACGAAGTCTTCAATCTTGTATCTTCATAGCCCAACAGTCCGGCCAAAGGATATAGTCCGGCTGTCCGGGGACCCCCTAATCCAGGACTCCCTCAACTAACAAGTTTTCTTCCTTTGCAGATAATATTAGGCCTAGTGGTGGATAATGTGATACAATATTGTCACACCCTAGCTAGTTTAAGCATTAGAGTGTGCATCATGTTTAAATTCCCTTAAATTTGAAATGGGGAAGACAGAAACCCCAGCACCCCCCTGGAAACAACTAGGGTTTACTAAAATTATTTTCAATGAACCCAAAATGCCCTTCACAAAATGTTCATCATTTCTGGATTGGGCTAAAATCCCTGGCAAAAATGGTGCACTCTTTTCTAGGACATTCTGGATTCTCTGAATTAAATCATAAGTATTTGAATTTGGGCATTTAAATGCTAACAAATAATTTAAATCCTCAAATAATTCTGGAAATAAGTGTGGGCTGTTGGGAATAATCTAAACAGAGCCCCTAATTATTTTCAGGATTTTTAAAGATGTCTAGGTATTTTTAATAAAGCCCAACAGTTGAAGAAAAATAGAAAAGGAAAACAAATCAGAAAGAGAGAGAGAGAGAGAGAAACCTACCTGGCGCGGCCCAGCTAGCTCACCCGCCGGCCCAGCACTGTGCTGGCCCGCGCCAGCCAGCTGCTTCTTCCCCGCCAGGCAGGCAGGGAGGTGACGCCGACGTGCCCGAGCTCGCCACGGCGTCACCTGCTTGCCGCCCGCGCCCCTGGACGCCTGAACGCCTCCACGTCGCACCCCGCAGCCCCTGGACACGCCATTCCCCCCTGTCTCTCTCCCTTCGCCGTTCCCCACCATGGACGACGCTCCTGTCACCGCACCATCGTCATAGCCGTGCCCTCCGTCGTCCCCGCACCGCGCCATCGTGTCCATGAGCCCCGCCGTCATCAACTACATCAAGTAGGCCGAGCCCCCAGCGCTCGCTCGCCCCGGAGACGCTGCATCGAGCTCATCCTCAACTCTGGCCACCGGAGATCCCCTTCACCGCCCCGCTCGCTCCAGCCCTTCCCCGAGCTCGCCGTTCGCTCCCCTGCAACCGCTGTGAGCTCCGCCATCGTTTCCCCCTCTCCCCGCGCTCGTCCGTGTCCTCTAACCCCCTCTGCCATCGAAGCCGAAGCTCGTCGCCGCTGCCGCACGTCGCCATTGTGGCCATAGCCACGTCGGGGCGCCACCGAGCATGCCTTTGTCCTCCATGCACTCCCAGGAGCCTAACACACCACTCCCCATGCCTCGCCGTGCCCCGTAGCCTCGGTTTCATCCTTGCCCGAACTCCGGCGACCGCCAAGGTCGTCGCCGGCGTCGGTCTCGGCCTCCCCGATCCCCACTTCCTCCACCAAACGACGCGGCTCGCTCCCCGCGTCACATAGCCGCTCTCCGCCGTCGATTTGGTCGCCGAAGACGCAAACCCGATCCCCTCCACCGTGTCTGACGTCGCCGGCGTCAAGCCGCCGGCGAGTTGACCCTGTTTGACCCCGTGTGGGCCCAGGTAGACCCCCCTGAGTCTATGATAGGTGGGGCCGGTCTGCTAATTAGTTTAGGATTAGTTTTAACTAAATTTAATTAGTTTATTCACTGACATGTGGGCCCATTCCCCACTGACAGCTAATTAGTGTTAATTTAATTCTGTTAATTAGTTGTGACACTGACAGAGAGGGCCCACCAGTCAGGTTTGACCTGGCCGACCCAGTTGACCCGCTGACGTCACATCTATGTCATGCTGACGCATTAATTCAATTACTGGACTTATTCTTTAATAGGAAATTCCAGAAAACAGCCAAAACTTCTAAAAATCATAGAAAATCAACCATAGCTCCAATTGCAATGATTTATATATGAAAAATGATCAGAAAAATTCAACCTATCCATCTGTAATTGTTTCATGCATGACAAAACAAGTTAACCTTGCTGTTTAAGAAGAATAAGGTAATGCTCTAATAAGGCCATGTTTAATGAGCTAATATTTGAATCTTTGATTCAAATGAATTCATCCCCTCCTGTTTTAGCTTGCATTAGGCCAAGAAACTTTCATCTTGCCATGTCATAGCATGCATCATATTGTTGCATATTGCCATGTGTTGATTATGTTCGGTGTGATTTTCGTGGTAGGTTCTGCCTCCGAGGATAACCCCGAGTATCCGTCTGAAGGGCAGTATCCTACTACCACTACATCAGTCAAGCAACCCATTGATCATTCCGATACAAACCCATGTTCTCGCTTCTGCTCTTGTTTACTACATTAATACAACGCGATTCAAATTGCTGTGTGCTACGGTAGTTGAACCCTTATCCTCTTCATGACCTGTCATTGCCACAGTAACTAGATGAAACCCACTAGCATGTGTAGGAGGTGATTGAGCCATGTATGTGATTCCTACCTTGCTATGCCTCCTATGCTTAGAGTTGTGTCAGGTCTGGTTCATCTGGGTGATGGGCTAGAGTGATATGATTATGTCGGTAATGTGAGGGATGTGTTGAACACGTTTTGGTAAAGGTATCGATGAGAGGCCATGTAGGAGTACATGGTGGGTTGTTTCATTGAGGCCGTCCATAAGAACTGAGATCTGTATGTGTGATTTAAGATGCAGTTACTACCGTACATTGGGCCCGAAACCAATGGACCCTCTCGGCTTCTTAATCACCCTAGTACTCTGTCCAGGAGTTGCAAATAGTTTCTGGTGTTTGTAGGTTATGTGTTGGCGGCCGTGCATAGCGCTGACCCTAGGGGTGGGCTATGTTGTGGTAGATACACCGTGGCCGGGTATGCCGGGTGCCCGTTTGGCGTCTCGGGACCCTGTTCACATCGTTCAGGCCGTATGTGGAAACCTCGGCCGGACTCCCTGCGGATGGAACCTGGATAGGCGATAAACCTGGACTAGAGACTTAAGTGTTTAGGTAGGCCATGGCCGACACCCTCGCTGGGCTTCCGCTTGAAGGTTGCCGAGTACATGTCGTGTAAACGGCGGTAAGTGGTGAAAGCGTGTATGAAAAAGTACACCCCTGCAGGGTATAAAACTATTCGAATAGCCGCGTCCACGGTAAAGGACTACTTGGTTGCCTATACAGTTCATAGACAAGTTAACGGATACTACTAGAAGACTCAAGATAAGTGTGAGTACCGAGGATGGCCCTCTCGTAGGATGACGAGGGAGGATCCCCGGTGGAGTAATATGTTGGTGAGTAGTGGACTCGTGTGCGAAACCTATTTTACTAGTGGAGTTCCGCAGGATAGCTTAGCCAAGAGTCAAAGCTGGCTTGCTGCAATAACCCCACCACCTTCTTGAGAATGAGCATGTATAGTAGGTTCTGTTGTAAGACTTGCTGGGTACCTTTGTACTCATGTTTTCTTAATTACTGTTTTCAGACGACAACACCGCCCCCTCCGATGGGTTCTACATAGACCTTGACGTCGACGAGTGACTAGCCACCCAGGTGGTGATCCTGGCCATGGAGGGCCCTATGTAGATAATCAGGCTTCGAGAAGCTTTCTTTCTTTCTAGTGTATGTACTCAGACTAGTTGCTTCCGCTTGTGCTTGTATGATTGTATGACTTGAGTGTCGGGTCATGTGACCCCTATCTGTATGAACATGTTATGTATGGCTCTCTGGAGCCTTTAAATAAAGTACTTGAATTGTAGAGTTTTGTTGTGATGCCATGTTGTATGTACTCATATCGGGCATATTGTGTGTATGATTGAAATGCTTGGTATGAGTGGGATCCGACAATCTAGTTGTTTATCCTTGGCAGCCTTTCTTATGGGGAAATGTAGTCTAGTGTTCCTTGAGCCATAGTAGTCTACTACAGCCCGGTTCACCGGAGTCCTGCTAGCCCAGCACTACTGCTCAGGACACTTGACTGGCCGGCATGTGTTTCACGTCGTTCCTATGTCTGTCCTTTCGGGGAAATGTCACGCGGTGACATCCGGAGTCCTGTTAGCCCAGTGCTACAGACCGGAATCACTCGCTGATGACCGACATGCTCGATGTGATTCATGTATGCCTGTCTCCATAGTTCTGTGCCGCTTTGGGTTCACGACTAGCCATGTCGGCCCGGCTTCTCTGTCATATGGATGCTAGCGACACTATCATATACGTGAGCCAAAAGGCGCAAACGGTCCCGGGCCATGGTAAGGCGACACCCGTGGGATACCGTGCATGAGGCCGCAATGTGATATGAGGTGTTACCGGCTAGATCGATGTGACTTGGAATCGGGGTCCTGACAGCGTTGGCATCAGAGCCGGATTGCCTGTAGGTTCGTTGAGCCAAACTGGTCGATGTCGAGTCTAGAAATGCTTTAGTTATATGTAGGGGAATTGATTGTGGAAGGGAACGTAAGGCTCTTTTACTCCTTTACCTTATGTCCTCTGATCTGAGTCATTCTCTTCTCATTCTACATGGGTTAAGGACTAGGCTCTCTTCTTCTATCAGGTTCACGTGTTCTAATCCGTAGTAGCTTATAGGATTGTTGTTACAAGCCTCAGTACGGATTCTACTACTTTTAGTATGTTGCTAATTGAATCAGAACCTTGATATGATGTTGTTGAGTGGTATTGCAAGCTGTTGTGGATGTCTCAAATCTTTTTCTAAGCATATACAGCTGTTATGCTGTCCAATTTTCCCTAGAAATTCTAATGTCTTTGCATTGTGGTTGTGCTTTCAGATGGCCAACCGTGTTCAAAACCAAGTGGTTCGCCCGACCCGGTGCCTCGACATGCCCGGTCATACTGCTATGTTAGTCCGGGTAATGATCGAGACGGGTTACCGTTGGTATCCCGAATACACCGTCGAAGAGCAATTCCGAGACTTTAATCAAAGTCAATATTTCTTCACCGTCAGGATATTTCCTTCTTATCCTGGATCTACCGAGCCCCTTCACTGTTCCTATGGACTCGGGGTTACTATTGAGATGGCTGTGCAGGATGCTGCCTATTCCATGATGACCATTATGCGAGTCCGGACTGTCCTGCTTCGGAACACCGACTTCCGTTACATGTCAGCTTCACTTCCGGGAGCGCAAGGGTATCTTCAGGCTATCTATGCTAACTCCACTCAGGAGGACTCATTAACTCGTACACCTACCGAGATGCTCGAAGATAAGGACCGAGAGAATCGGGCCTTGAGGCTGGAGCTTTTCAATACCCGTGCTGGTCATTGGGCCACATTGACTCGGTTTGCACCTGCAGTGCAAGCTGGATGTATGGATACAAGGGATCTGTATCCTGTGAGATCTGCTCTGCCAGACATGGTGGATTGGCGTGATGTGGGAGGCATCACCCCACCCCGTGGTCCCTACAGGCCACCATTTGTTGGTCCAAGACCTCATCCTAGCCCCTTTGGTCCACAAGCTCTCAGGACCGTCTGTTCCCGGATGATCACGTTGAACTTCCAAGCTATGGAGGTGACTTCTATGAGGACTCCTATGGAGCTGTCTGAGTTAGTAGTAGTATCACTAGTATTGTAATAGTTGTATCTCCACTGTCCTGTGTGACTTGTGGAATATGACTTTGTGTGTAATCAATTCCGGAGGTGTAGACAAATAATGTATAGGAGCTTGGAATGCCTCCGATGAGATGTAACGTCTTTCATCATAGTTGTACGGTAGCCTGGGCTTGTACTAAACTATGTATGATGTGTATGACCGTTGGTATATATATGGCAGTTTTATATTACGATGACATACAGATGAACATCTCTGCATTCCGTGTTATCCATTACATTCTGCACTTCCTTGCTAAGTTTGAGCCATCCTTATCTAAACCGTTGTCTTGTTTTCTCCTAGGATGGTCAACACCCGCAGCAACCCTGCTGCCCCGGAGCAGGGGGAAGCCAGTGCAGCTAGGGGTGAAAATCTGCCTCACCCGCCTTCTCTGGCCGAAGTAATGCTGGAGGCGGAAAGAAACAAGCATGAGACTAACCGCCTGCTAGAGCGGATTGAACAGAACACTGCACGCCATCAGCGAAATGACTTGGTGTCAATCAATGACTTTATCAAGCTGTACCCACCAAAGTTTAACCATTCCGTCGAGCCCCTCGACGCGGATGACTGGCTTTGCAGCATCACTCACAAGCTACGTTCTGCCAACGTAGCCGAAGCCGACAAGGTTACTTATGCTGCCTATCACCTCGAAGGCCCTGCTAGCCTCTGGTGGGAAAACTTCGAAGCTATGCGCCCGGTCGGCCAAATCACTACTTGGGCTGAATTCAGTGAAGCTTTCCATGAACATCACATTCCGGAAGGTCTCATGGATCGCAAGAGGGAGGTGTTCTGCAATTTCACCCAAGGAAGACTGACTGTGGATGCATATAGTCGTGAATTTGGGAATCTGGCATGTTATTCCCCTGAAGAGGTATCTACTGACGCTAAGAAGCAGGCAAGGTTCCGCAAGGGACTTAGCCCTGAGCTTCGCCGTGATCTTCGTCTGCACGAGTGCACTTCCTTTTAGAAGTTGGTCAATAAAGCCATCAGTGCTGAGACAGGCCAGACTGATTATGACGCTTCATGCAAGCACTCCCGTAATTTTGGCTCTTCATCCGGATCTGGAGCTCAGAAGCGCCGGGTGTGGATCCCAAGCACGGCACTGCCACCCAGGTTCATCCTGAGGCCATCCTTTGAGGCACCTCGTCCCAACCAGCAGTTTGCACCGCCCAAGCCCTATGGTGGCCCCGCTGCTAATGCTGCTCCATGCCCCAATGTGGTGACATGCTTCAAGTGTGGAGAGCCAGGTCACTATAGCCGAGAGTGTTCCCAGAACAACAACCCCAATCAAACTGGAAATTCCGTTGGGCATGGTAAGCCCGCGGGAAAGACATTCTACGCCAAGCCGGTCACTACCACACGTGGCCATGTCAACTATGTTTCAGCCGAGGAGGCTCATGAGGATCCTAACGTCGTCCTTGGTACGCTCCTTGTTAACTGCCATCCGGTATCTGTTCTTTTCGATACTGGAGCATCTCATTCATTCATATCCGAGAACTATGCTCGATTGCATAACACGACATTCTATGACATGCCCTCTACCATGGAAATTCAAACCCCTGGCTCTAGATGGCAAACTTCTAGAGTAAGCCATGGGAACGAAATTCTTGTCGATAGACTTGTCTTCCTTGCATCCTTAATATCTCTCAAATCCTCAGACATAAACATCATTTTGGGTATGGACTGGATGTCAGCTCATTATGCTAAGATTGATTGTGCCACTAGAACCGTTCAACTTACTCACCCATCGGGCAAGACAGTCAATGTCTTAACTTGAGTGGCCAAGCGCCAACTTTATTCCCTAAATGCCAACCCCCTTCCAGACCTTGAGGATGTTCCGGTAGTCCGAGACTTTCCGGATGTCTTTCCAGAAGAACTGCCAGGTGTTCCACCTGACAGGGATGTCGAGTTTGTGATAGACCTTGTTCCAGGAACCGTTCCAATTTCTAGAAGACCCTACAAGATGGCACCCTTAGAACTAGCCGAGCTAAAGAACCAACTCGATGAGTCCTTGAAAAAGGGTTTCATCCATCCTAGTTCCTCTCCTTGGGCTTGCCCCGTCCTCTTTGTCAAGAAGAAGGATGGAACGGATCGAATGGTTGTAGATTACCGACCTGTCAACTTGGTGACCATCAAGAATAAGTATCCGCTTCCTAGGATCAACGATCTGTATGACCAGCTCGCTGGGTCCTCAGTCTTTTCCAAGATGGATTTGAGGTTGGGATACCATCAAATCAAAATCAGAAACGGGGACATTCCCAAAACGGCCTTTGTTACTCGTTATGGCCAATACGAGTACACCGTTATGTCCTTCGGTTTAACCAATGCCCCAGCCACCTTCTCCCGGTTAATGAACTCGGTCTTCATGGAGTATTTGGATAAATTCATCGTAGTATACCTCGATGACATACTCATCTACTCCAAGAATGAAGAGGAACATGCCGAACATCTAAGGCTGGTATTGATGAAACTTCGAGAGCATCGCCTTTATGCCAAATTCTCCAAGTGTGAATTCTGGTTGCCAAAAGTGACCTATCTAGGCCATGTAATCTCTGGTAAGGGTATTGCTGTCAATCCCGAGCGAGTTCAAGCCGTCCTTGATTGGACTCCACCTAAGACGGTCAAGCAAGTTCGGAGCTTCCTTGGCTTAGCGAGCTATTGCCGCCGCTTCGTCGAGAATTTCTCCAAGGTTGCTAAACCTCTAACTGAACTCCTCAAGAAAGATAAAAAGTTCGAGTGGACTCCATAGTGCGAGTTCAGCTTTCAAGAACTGAAAAGACGCCTGACATCTGCTCCCGTACTGGTACCACCAGATTTCTCCAAGGACTTTATTATCTATTGCGACGCCTCGCGACAAGGACTAGGTTGCATACTCATGCAGGATCGTCGGGTAATTTCCTATGCTTCACGGCAATTACACCCACATGAGGAGAACTATCCCACACATGATCTGGAGCTTGCAGCTGTAGTCCGTGCACTCAAAACTTGGCGACATTACCTCCTTGGTAATCGTTGCGGGATCTTCACTGATCACCAAAGTTTGAAATATATCTTCACCCAACCAGATTTGAATCTCAGGCAAAGACGTTGGGTCGAGTTGATCTCGGATTACGACTTAGGAATAACTTACACCCCGGGCAAAGCCAATGTCATGGCTGATGCACTAAGTCATAAATCCTATTGTAACAACCTGATGTTACAACAAAGTCAACCACTTCTCCATGAGGAATTTCGTAAGCTTAATCTTCACATTGTTCCTCGAGGATTCCTATCCACCCTGGTGGCGAAACCTACCCTTACGGATCAGATCATCAAGGCACAGAAGGTAGATCCGGGAATCTCCCGTATTAAGAGAAACATTAAGAAAGGAGTCGTGAATTGTTTCTCCATTGATGATCAAGGTGTCGTATACTTTGGAAATCGCCTAGTGGTTCCAAAGGCATGAAACCTGAGGCGGCTGATCCTTAAGGAAGCTCATGAATCCCCTCTCGCCATTCATCCCAGTAGTACTAAAATGTATCAAGACCTACGCTAGAGGTTTTGGTGGACTAGGATGAAGAGAGAAATCGCTCAATACATTGCTAATTGTGACGTTTGTCGTCGTGTTAAGGCAGAGCATCAACGGCCTGCTGGCACCCTTCAACCTTTGGCTATTCCTGAGTGGAAATGGGATGAAATCAGTATGGATTTCATCACTTGGTTTCCCAGGACCAAGAGAGGGAATAATGCCATCTTCGCCGTGATCGACCGACTTTCCAAAGTAGCCCACTTTCTACCTGTTCGTGAGAGTATCACCGCTAGCCAGCTAGCCGATTTATACATCTCCCGAATAGTGTCTCTTCATGGTGTTCCATTGGAAATTAACTCAGACCGTGGGAGTCTCTTCACCTCTCGATTTTGGGAAAGTTTCCAAAATGCTATGGGAACTCGTCTCTCTTTTAGCACCGCCTTCCATCCTCAATCAAGTGGTCAAGTAGAGCGAGTCAATCAAATTCTGGAAGATATGCTCCGAGCTTCTGTCATCTCGTTCGGAATGGGTTGGGAGAAATGCCTTCCATTCGCGGAGTTTGCTATAACAATAGTTATCAAGCTAGCTTGGGCAAGGCTCCTTTCGAAGTTCTCTATGGACGAAAATGTTGAACGCCTCTTAACTGGTCAGAAACCAGGGAAAGACAACTCTTTGGCCCGGATATGATTCAGGAAGCAGAAGAGCAGGTTCGCGTTATTCGTGAGAAATTGAAAACAGCCCAATCTCGTCAAAAGAGTCAATATGATTGCAAACATAAGCGTATGACTTATGAAGTCGGCGAGAAGGCCTACCTTCGGGTTACTCCGTTAAAGGGAACCCATCGTTTCGGTATCAAAGGCAAATTGGCTCCTCGTTACATGGACCCTTTTGCATTCTTGCCAAACGAGGACAAGTTGCCTACCAATTGGAACTACCTTCGCATCTTTCCAGAGTTCACGATGTCTTCCACGTTTCTCAACTCAGGCGTTGCTTCGCGGATCCTATCCATGGAGTGGACCACAAAAGGCTTGATCTACAAGATAACCTCTCTTATCGGGAATATCCCATTCGTATCCTTGATCAAGCCCAGCGTACCACTCGACGTCATAATATTAAGTTTCTCAAGGTTCAATGTCCACACCATTCCAAGGAAGAAGCCACTTGGGAAAGGGAGGATCGTCTTCGACTCGAGTACCCCACCTTCTTCCCGAAGGATCCTAAATCTCGGGACGAGATTCTTTTGAGTGGGGGTGAGTTGTCACACCCTAGCTAGTTTAAGCATTAGAGTGTGCATCATGTTTAAATTCCCTTAAATTTGAAATGGGGAAGACAGAAACCCCAGCACACCCCCTGGAAACAACTAGGGTTTACTAAAATTATTTTCAATGAACCCAAAATGCCCTTCACAAAATGTTCATCATTTCTGGATTGGGCTAAAACCCCTGGCAAAAATGGTGCACTCTTTTCTAGGACATTCTGGATTCTCTGAATTAAATCATAAGAATTTGAATTTGGGCATTTAAATGCTATAAAATAATTTAAGTGCTTAGATAATTCTGGAAATAAGTGTGGGCTGTTGGGAATAATCTAAACAGAGCCCCTAATTATTTTCAGGATTTTTAAAGATGTCTAGGTATTTTTAATAAAGCCCAACAGTTGCAGAAAAATAGAAAAGGAAAACAAATCAGAAAAAGAGAGAGAGAGAGAAACCTACCTGGCACGGCCCAGCTAGCTCACCCGCCGGCCCACCTGGCAGCCCAGCACTGTGCTGGCCCACGCCAGCCAGCTGCTTCTTCCCTGTCAGGCAGGCAGGGAGGTGACGCCGACGTGCCCGAGCTCGCCACGGCGTCACCTGCTTGCCGCCCGTGCCCCTGGACGCCTGGGCGCCTCCACGTCGCACCCTGCAGCCCCTGGACACGCCATTCCCCCCTGTCTCTCTCCCTTCGCCGTTCCCCACCATGGCCGATGCTCCTGTCGCCGCACCATCGTCGTAGCTGTGCCCTCCGTCGTCCTCGCGCCGCGCCATCTTGTCCATGAGCCTCGCCGTCGTCGACTACATCGAGTAGGCCGAGCCCCGAGCGCTCGCTCGCCCCGGAGACGCTGCACCGAGCTCATCCTCAACTCCGGCCACCGGAGATCCCCTTCGCCGCCCCGCTCGCTCCAGCCCTTCCCCGAGCTCGTCGTTCGCTCCCCTGCAACCACTGTGAGATCTGCCATCGTTTCCCCCTCTCCCCGCGATCGTCCGCGTCCTCTAACCCCCTCTGCCATCGAAGCCGAAGCTCGCCGCCGCCGCTGCATGTCGTTGTCGTGGCCATAGCCACGTTGGGGCGCCACCGAGCACGCCTTCGTCCTCCACACACTCCCAGGAGCCTAATGCACCACTCCCCGCGCCTCGCCGTGCCCCGTAGCCTCGGTTTCATCCTCGCCCGAACTCCGGCGACCGCCAAGGTCGTCGTCGGCGTTGATCCCGGCCTCCCCTGGCCCCACTTCCTCCACCAAACGACGCGGCTCGCTCCCCGCGTCACATAGCTGCTCTCCGTCGTCGATTTGGTCGCCGGAGATGCAAACCCGAGCCCCTCCGCCGTGTTTGACGTCGCCGACATCAAGCCACCGGCGAGTTGACCCTGTTTGACCCCCGTGTGGGCCCAGGTAGACCCCCCTGAGTCTATGATAGGTGGGGCCAGTCTGCTAATTAGTTTAGGATTAGTTTTAACTAAATTTAATTAGTTTAGTCACTGACATGTGGGCCCAGGCCCCACTGATAGCTAATTAGTGTTAATTTAATTCTGTTAATTAGTTGTGACACTGACAGAGAGGGCCCGCCAGTCAGGTTTGACCTGGCCGACCCAGTTGACCCGCTGACGTCACACCTATGTCATGCTGACGCATTAATTCAATTACTGGGTTTATTCTTTAATAGGAAATTCCAGAAAATAGCCAAAACTTCTAAAAATCATAGAAAATCAACCATAGCTCCAAATGCAAAGATTTATATATGAAAAATGATCAGAAAAATTCAATCTATCCATCTGTAATGGTTTCATGCATGACAAAACAAGATAACCTTGATGTTTAATAAGAATAAGGTAATGCTCTAATAAGGCCATGTTTAATGAACTAATATTTGAATCTTTGATTCAAATGAGTTCATCCCCTCCCATTTTAGCTTGCATTAGGCCAAAACACTTTCATCTTGCCATGTCATAGCATGCATCATATTGTTGCATATTGCCATGTGTTGATTATGTTCGGTGTGATTTTCGTGGTAGGTTCTGCCTCCGAGGATAACCCCGAGTATCCGTCTGAAGGGCAGTACCCTACTACCACTACATCAGGCAAGCAACCCATTGATCATTCTGATACAAACCCATGTTCTCGCTTCTGCTCTTGTTTACTGCATTAATACAACGCGATTCAAACTGCTGTGTGCTACGGTAGTTGAACCCTTATCCTCTGCATGACCTGTCATTGCCACAGTAACTAGATGAAACCCACTAGCATGTGTAGGAGGTGATTGAGCCATGTATGTGATTCCTACCTTGCTATGCCTGCTAAGCTTAGAGTTGTGTCAGGTCTGGTTCATCTGGGTGATGGGCTAGAGTGATATGATTATGTCGGTAATGTGATGGATGTGTTGAACATGTTTTGGTAAAGGTATCGATGAGAGGCCATGTAGGAGTACATGGTGGGTTGTTTCATTGAGGCCGTCAATAAGAACTGAGATCTGTATGTGTGATTTAAGATGCAGTTACTACCGTACATTGGGCTCGAAACCAATGGACCCTCTCGGCTTCTTAATCACCCTAGTACTCTGTCCAGGAGTTGCAAATAGTTTCTGGTGTATGTAGGTTATGTGTTGGCGGCCGTGCATAGCGCAGACCCTAGGGGTGGGCTATGTTGCGGTAGATACACTGTGGCCGGGTATGCCGGGCGCCAGTTTGGCGTCTCGGGACCTTGTTCACATTGTTCGGGGCCGTATGTGGAAACCTCGGCCGGACTCCCTGCGGATGGCACCTGGATAGGCGATAAACCTGGACTAGAGACTTAAGTGTTTAGGTAGGCCGTGGCCAACACCCTCGCTGGGCTTCCGCTTGAAGGTTGCTGAGTACATGTCGTGTAAACGGCGGTAAGTGGTGAAAGCGTGTATGAAGAAGTACACCCCTGCAGGGTATAAAACTATTCGAATAGCCGCGTCCCTGGTAAAGGACTACTTGGTTGCCTATACAGTTCATAGACAAGTTAATGGATACTACTAAAAGACTCAAGATAAGTGTGAGTACCGAGGATGGCCCTCTCGTAGGATGACGAGGGAGGATCCCCGGTGGAGTAATATGTTGGTGAGTAGTGGACTCGTGTGCGAAAACTATTTTACTAGTGGAGTTCCGCAGGATAGCTTAGCCAAGAGTCAAAGCTGGCTTGCTGCAATAACCCCACCACCTTCTTGAGAATGAGCATGTATAGTAGGTTCTGTTGTAAGACTTGCTGGGTACCTTTGTACTCATGTTTTCTTAATTACTGTTTTCAGACGACAACACCGCCCCCTCCGATGGGTTCTACATAGACCTTGACGTTGACGAGTGACTAGCCCCGCAGGTGGTGATCCTGCCCATGGAGGGCCCTATGTAGATAATCAGGCTTCGAGAAGCCTTCTTTCTTTCTAGTGTCTGTACTCAGACTAGTTGCTTCCGCTTGTGCTTGTATGATTGTATGACTTGAGTGTCGGGTCATGTGACCCCTATCTGTATGAACATGTTATGTATGGCTCTCTGGAGCCTTTAAATAAAGTACTTGAATTGTAGAGTTTTGTTGTGATGCCATGTTGTATGTACTCGTATCGGGCATATTGTGTGTATGATTGAAATGCTTGGTATGAGTGGGATACGACAATCTAGTTGTTTATCCTTGGCAGCCTTTCTTATGGGGAAATGTAGTCTAGTGTTCCTCGAGCCATAGTAGTCCGCTACAGCCCGGTTCACCGGAGTCCTGCTAGCCCAGCACTACTGCTCAGGACACTTGACTGGTCGGCATGTGTTTCACGTCGTTCCTATGTCTGTCCCTTCGGGGAAATGTCACGCGATGACATCCGGAGTCCTGCCTAGCCTGCTACAGCCCGGGTTCCTCGGAGTCCTGTTAGCCAAGTGCTACAGCCCGGAATCACTCGCTGATGACCGACATGCTCGATGTGATTCATGTATGCCTGTCTCCATAGGTCTGTGCCGCTTTGGGTTCACGACTAGCCATGTCGGCCCGGGTTCTCTGTCATATGGATGCTAGCGACACTATCATATACGTGAGCCAAAAGGCGCAAACGGACCCGGACCTTACCGGAGATTATATTCACTAGGTTCTTTGTTCTCAGAGCAAGGGTGCTAAAGGTAATGAGTTTGCCCCACATTTATTTCTCAAAAAATGAATGGTTTGTTGATCAGCGCCGGCGCCTGCGGCAGAATGGAATAGGCTCCAAAAATGTTGAATTTCATTTTGGTACTTCAGATGACAGAGTAATTGGAAGTCATCGTATCAACCCCATACGTGACTTCTCAGTGGCTGGCCCCTTTGCAAATATACTGAGGTTTCAAAACCAAACTTAGAAGTGGTAATATTTGTTTGAACCTCTTTGATATCCATGTTCAGCGGATCAGCGCGAGCGTTTGCAGCTGATGAGCTGAATTTCATTTCTAATATCAGTTTGAACCTTGTAATCTTCAAATTTGAGCCATATAACTATGGATTTTGAACCTTGTAATATTCAGAGCTTTTGTGGTACAATCATTGAAATGGCATCGTATGAGACTCGCATATTGGTAGCACTATTTTGACCTTAATATGCAATGGTCTTAGATTTTATTAACCATTCTTGAATCTGTTTACCTTGTCGATCTCACAGCACACAATCTGTATAGCTAACTCGACTACGATCTTCGACATTATTGCACACAGTTGGTTTCTTCCAATGTGTGCCCTCTAGAGCGCATAATTAATTATCGCACTCGAGTGTCCATCATCAACCTTCTGTGTAACTTTGACCTCATCACCCACGGGTAAACTTTTGACCGAAGTCATTCCACACACTTCATTTTTACAAAGCTTTTTGCCAATAAACGCCCATGATTTGTCCCTCTTCTAGCCGACGCATGGCCAAACTAGTCGGGTGCGAAGCTTGCACGATAAACTGCGTGGTAGCGCGGGAACAGGCTCACTAACAATACATTTTGCGCCTGTTTGAGCCCACGCGTGCGGTGCGGTGTTCTCAAGCGTGCACTGGAATCCTCCGCTATGAACATCGTGACAAGACATGACAATTAAGGGCCGACCAGCCCCCATTTATTACAGCGGCCATTTAACCCTTGTGTCTCTTCAACCTTTCGATCGCGGCCCACCATTGCAAGAAGCATACCCACCACGAGAACTTCTTAGAGGGTATCATGTGCGGCTCCAATGGCACTCCGAGTGGCTGCCGACGACGAGCAGAAGTTCAGCATGCGTGTCGTGGTGAACACCCACAGAAGGTTCATGGACCTCCCGGTGGTGTACACCAAGGAACCTGTCTGGACGGAACATTCCATCCACATCATGGAGCTGTTGCTTGCCGAGGAGAGGTAGATGGTGGTCGCGTTTGACCTCTAGTACACACGCGCCCGTGCTGGGTCTCGTCCCAAGGTCGCCATCGCCCGGATGTGCGTGCACCACCATGTCCTCGTCTGCCACTACTGCCTGGCCACAAGGCCTTGCAAGCGTTTCGCCAAGTTTTGTCAACAACCCCCACTACATGTTTGCTACGGTGGACATCCCCAATGATGTAAAGGCGCTTGAGAATTCAGGCATTGCCTGCAGAATCATGTCAACATCCAGGGCCAATACAAGATCTGGGATAGCATGGAGCATGAGAAGGACTCACTAGTTCACCTTGCCAAGGCCATCATCGACCCCTACTACAGTGACATGAAGGATTCGTGCAACAAGGACAAGCGTGCCTGGCACTTGGCTTGGATGGAGAAACTCGACAAAGCTTAGATCGTGTACGCGGCCAAGGAGGGGTACACGAGCTACGACATGTACAGGTGGATTGTTGACATGAGGAAGTGCCTCCTTCCCCAAAACGGCCAGGGATCCAGCCAAAAGCAGATCACTAGCAAGCGTTGTTGCAACAATAAGTAGATGATTAGATCCTCATTTATCCTAGTTTAGTATGCATGTAATTGCTTACTTTGGTGTGTGGAAATGTTATGTGTGTAGTCACTTGTGTAATTGTATGCTTAATTTGGTTATGCAATGCTGTCTTTTGAAGTATATATGTTGATGCTCTGTAGACAGAGCGTAGATGTTGTGCGGACAAAGAAAATCACATCGCACACATACTAAATAATGGAACCCGTCGGTGATGTTTTCATCAATCACTCACAATTCTATACCAGCAATCGTTTGCTCACAACACACACGGCTTCACTACTAGGGAAAACCCTAGCAGTAGCGCTGGTTTTGTGCTCACTAGTAGCACGGATAGGCGCGCTACTAATAAGGCGCTACAGCTATTGCTTAGCAGTAACGCGTGCCGCACGCGCTACTACTAGGACAAATAGCTGCAGCGCTTTTTCACTCCCACGCTGCTGCTAATGTAACTACTGGCAGCGTGTTTTCTTTCCATCGCTACTAGTATTGTTTTTTATTTTTTTTATTTTAGTGTATTTATGCGCCATCGTACAAATATTGGTACAATACCAGTTATGAGGTTTACATCATTATGTCCATAACAGTGTGTCAAATGAAGGTGGATTAGGTTCAAGTGGAGGCAATATGTGGTGCATGTCAAAAGTATACTACTAATCCAAACTTGATCTAGTTTGGACTAGTAGTACTTTCGATGTGCACCACATGTTGCCTCCACTTGAATCTAATCCGCCAGCACAAGCTATTTAATCATCATCATAATCATTAGCACCAGCAATATTTATTTAATCACCACTAACACTAGCTAATAATAATCATCAGTCATTACCACCAACACTAGCTATTTTATCATCATAGTAATAGTGTAGCACATCATCATCCTCAAACTCATTTCTAGCTAATCACTCCTACTGCTCTCTCTTAGGTAAAACAACAGAAAACATGTGTAGCTCTCCTCCTTGATCAAGTTGGAGCATGGAGATGAACCTATCTCCTAATTTTGGGTAGCACATCTGTTTGCTGCCCCCTAGTACTTGTCTGCGCTCCCCCATCACATATCTGGTCCAGTCTTGCACTATTAAGCATTCATCGCTGATCTTGATTGCACTAAAGTAACATGTGGGATATCTTGGCCATAAGCTAATAATACTCATGGTACCTTTAGTCTCGATCCCATAAGGCACAACATTCATCGGGAGTCCCTGTTGAAGAACATCATATGGTCACATACTTAGCAATGAAGTTTAGCTTCACAAATAATGTATGGAAAAGATGCACTAAGGACAAATAGTAAAAATCTTACCATCCTTCCTAAATAGATGTGATCGTAGTTCATGACGAACACTATTGGTCGCACGTTTTCAGTACTAAGATTTCTAAGTCCAGGAAGAAAATTTGTCTTGACGGTATCAAGATCCTCAAGCCATGAAACATAATGACTTAGCTCCTCGCAGTTTAGTTCAGCACCGGGACAGTAGTAGGTCCTGTCTACCAAGCGCTGGACATGTTTGCTTGCACCGAAATAAGCTGACAATACAAATTAGTTGTCAACTATTTTTGAATAAACAATATCAAAGACATAAATATGGTTGAGAAACTTACATTTTGGTGTAACTGGAGGCGTCTGCACATTGACCCAGATGTCGGTATTACCTTCAATATCATCTTCCGGACGAATATCAAAGGTGATAACCATATCAGGCTGAAATGCATAAGTCTTGCATAGTGCTCACCATGTTTTGCATCCAAAATAGGTGTAGTCGTCTGAATTGTATAATTTTGCGTGGAAAGTATAACCATGCTCGGTCTTCAAATAAACTTTCTTTACCTCCGTAGTATGACTAAAACCTATCTTATCCAATACAAAAACTCTTGCATGGCAGGGGATACGCTAGTAGAATAGTAAAAAAAATATAAGTTCAAGCAAATGAAGCAGATGTCATGCTTAATTACGAAAACAGACTTGTCGTTGTGACTTACTGTATCCACTTCGAAGTTCTCGTCCAGCTTGATGCTGAAGCGCCTATCAGCATCTAGGAAGATTCCGTCGCACAGGTCGCGCTCGTCTTCGCAGTATTTGCAAATACCGAAATCCTTTTTGTCGTCAGACATTTCCTATGTTCATAGTTAAAACATTAATTGAAAATCGATAGAAGACAACTACCAGGATACTCAACACACAAATCCGGGGCACTCGATATTTCCTACATATTCTAGCAACAGTCATGCCAAAATTCACGGAAAAATCTAGCATGACCTTTGCTAAAATAGGATATATCGAGCGCCTGAAATTTGCCGGAACGGAAATGAATCAACACTCCGACAAAACATAGGCCACTCAGAGGTGTAACCTGCAAACATGACCGGCCACTTGGATATTGAGCAACACAAGATATACATTTCAAAATATCTTATAAGACTCAAATTAGCATGCATTCAATAAGAAAAAGTAAATCATCTCATGCATTCGTACATCATCGAATATTATCACTAATACATCCCGAATAGTGTCATACATATAACATCACTAGTACAACTAAAACCCTAGCACACGACGGGTATCGGCGCGGGCGGTGTCCACCCACAGAGAAGGAACCATCACGGGATCATAGCTCTAGTGAGATCCTTGGAGAACCTGCCAGGTATTGGAGAACCTGTGCTCCAACGCAAACAAGTAGGGACGGACGTGCGCGTCCTCCTCACTGACACGGTGACGCACCACCTCCGCGGAGTCCTCAAGCCTCTGGACCGTCACTGGCCCACGCGACCGCCACCAAAGAAGGTTCGGGTCAACGACAGGCTGGCTCCTCACCAACCTGCGCCCCCCAGTAGGTAGCGCCTCCCAGTACCACCCTGGCGGAGCCTAGTCCCGGACATGGCCCATCTAGTCAAGAAGGTGTCGTCCTCCGCCGACTCGATGACGAGGATGCGGGATAGGCATCGTCCACGTCGATGCGGGAAAATTGCTTTAACTAAAAAAATAGCAACAAGTTCTTACTAACTAGTTCTATTAATTCAACTAGTTCTTACTAAAAATAAACTTAATATAAATAAAAATATTCTAGTACCTAATTAGTACCTAGTTCTTACTAACTAGTTCTTACTAACTAGTTCCAACTATAAAGTGAAATAAGTGGACAAATTTTACTCGTTATTTTGATTCATCTTAGAAATTTGATGCGTTTCCACCCTTACATGAACCCTAACTCATTTGAGCCGCATCCGCATCCGATTCGTTTCCATCCTAACTAATATGATGGAGGTAGAAACCCTAGGCAGAGGTAGGGGAGAGGGAGGAGCAGGCGTGCTCACCTCGGGTGCCTACGACAAGGGAGGGGTAGGCGGCGTCGAGGTCGTGGTCGGGGCTCCGGGGCGGCGTTGAGGTCGGGAGGGCGGGGGCGGCGTCCGGGGCGGCGTTGAGGTCCGGGTCGGGGGCGGCGTCCCGGGCGGCGTTGAGGTCGGGGGTGGGGCCGGCGTTGAATCTGGGGTCGGGGGCGGCGTGGGGAGAGCGCGCGGTGGCCGAGGAGCGACGGCGGCGGCGAGAGTGGAGTTGATTTGGGGGATGAAGTGGCCGTGGGGAAGGACGAACCGCGTGGTTAAGTCAGAAGTACCAGTAGCGCGTTCCAAAAAGGGCACTGCTGCTACGTTAGCTACAGCGCATTCTGGAATACACGCTGCAGCTATAGAGATTAGCAGTAGCGCTGGGCCATTATACGCGCTACTGCTAGGTTGGGCTAGCCATGTGCGCCCAGTTCAAACGTAGCAGCAGCGCTTTTTGCTAGTACGCGCTACTGCTAAAGTCATAGCAGTAGCGTGGTTTATTTACGCGCGCTGCTACTAAGTAGCAGCAGCGCTTGATTTTGTACAGCGCTACTGGTAAAATTCTGTGTATAGGCTTTTCCCTAGTAGTGCTTATTAGCAGCAATCGTCTGTCTTGTTATCAGTCTTCACACATGTTTCTGATTACAGACCTGTTTGTTGCGTGTGACACACATCTTGTTAAGTTGAACCGTTTCTGTTATCTTGTCTAAACGCAAACAGTTCATCTGAATGAACCGCATGCCGTATATCGCACACACCGTGATCTGGCTAACCGTTTCTTTTGTGTTGCCTAATCACGAATAGTTCATCCAAGTGAACCGTATGTTGTATATCGCACACACCTTCATCTGGCTGCCGGTTTTTTTGTTCCTCCTCATCGCAAATAGTTAATTGAACTGAATCATATGCCCTGCATCACACACGCAACTAAAATATGAACCGTGTTTGATGCATCCTCCATCACAAACGTTTTGCACCTTTTTCGACCGGTTTTTTACACCACCATTTGCGATTATTGCATCACACACAGTTTCATCGAAGGGTCTCTAATCGTAGTGTCGCGTTAGCAGCATCCTACAATAGTGGAGGTTCGAACTCTGGGGTGCGTGCGAAGAACTCAACCTCCCCAGTCTGTCTAATCACTAATCTCGCAGCCTAGCTCGACAAACTGGATGGAAGTGGGACACATCAGTTTACCCAGGTTCAGGCCACCTTGTGGTGTAAAACACTACTCCTGTTTTGTGGTGGATTGGCCTCGAGGGGTTGATGATGAACTAGTACAGTGGAAGAATGACCTCATGAGGAGGCGTGTTCTTGTGCTCGAGTGGGATGGTGAGCTGGTGAGGATGGAATGGATCCGATCTGGTCTCTCCTCCTCTATGGTGGTGGCTAGGTCCTATTTATGGTGGCCTTGGTCTTCTTCCCAAAATGAAGGCGGGAAGGGATCCCACAATGACCAAATTCGAAGGGAGACAGATAGTACATCTTATCCTGACAAAAGTAGTCTTCGCCTACAAAGCTCCTAGTCGTGACGCTGCGGTGGGCTCGGTGATTACCTCCTTCCTGCCGTCCTGGCGGTCTTGGTCTTGTTGCACCGGAATGGAAACCTTTAGCTGATTCCTCAGAACTCCGCGCCTGCACTTGCCTCCTTAGCACCAAAGAGGAAACTGTTGTCCTGTGCCCACTGGCACCCGCCTGGCCTTGGTCGTCATGGCTCACGTCATCCGAACCTCTCGAGGTGAGGCTTGCATAGGAATCTCTGCTCCTAAGGAGCAAGCCTGAGGAGGCTGCTCTTTATGGAGGTCTTGGTGTTGTCTGCCTCACGAGGCTTGGCTCCTCACGACGGTCTTGAGTTGTTGATGCTGAAGGTGGGCCGTACCAGGCTGTCGATGGAGCCACGCCGTGGGCCATAGGCAGGCAAATCTGGGTACCCTCGTTCCCAAAACGCCGACAGTAGCCCCCGAGCCCAAGGCACGCTAGAACTTGGCTTCTAGGCGAAGCTAAAGGGCAAGTGCGAAGCGCCGCGGGAACTAACCTCCTACGGCCTTGGTCGACACATGGCGATTGATGGGACGTGGGCATCTCCGCTTCCCCACACGGACTCGGAAACCGTTCGACATGACAAGAGCCTACTACATGCAGAGAAAGATCATCATTGCGTGGGATCATGGAGGCCGGCGGTTGGCCTCCCTCCAGCTATAAATGAGGGGAGGGACGAAGCCCCCTTGCTCATCTCCATCTTCTCGCCGCCTGCTCCTTCTTCTTATTTCCCTCATCGCCTTGTCGCAGCATCCATGGCGCCGACAAGGAAGTTCTCCGCCGTGAATAAGGGGAAGGCCCCCAAGGAGGGACCGAATTCGCCGCCGCCCAAGAGGGGCCGCGGACGTCCCTGCTAGTATGTTGTGACCCTCGCAGTGGCCCTCCCAGTGGCACAGGCGCACTCCTCCAAGAGCAGGTGCTGCCTCCAGTGGTCGTGGAGGCGCTTCTTCTTTCGGTGGGAGAGGCCGAGGATGAGGCAGCTCCTGTGATGGGGGAAGGTGCACCTTGTTCACTCGTCCTCCTCGGTCGTGCTTCCACTCTGGGGACACGTTCCCGGAGTTTGTCGTGTGATCTGAGAGGACCATCGGCACCTAGCTCCCGCTTCCGTGCTTCTTCGCAGGCGAGCTGCCGACCATGGGGCTTTACGGCCTCTGGCTGCAAGCTCACGGCTGCGGCAGCAGAGCCTCATGGGCTGGGCTCGAGGTCACTTTCGCAAGCAACGTGGCCTTGACCCACGGTTGGCAGGCGTTCGCCCGCGCCCGAGGCCGGAGCGGGAGGTGCACTCTCCACTTCAAGTACGATGGCCTCGCGCCCCTCTTCGTGAGGGTGTTCGGGGAAGACAATCGCCGCGCGGGGTGCTGCCCCAAGGATGGCAGCAACGACGATGGGCGTGGCCTTGACGACGGGGGTGAGCTTGCCCTTGGCAACGGCCGTGCCACCCCAAGTGGCAGCGGCTCCTCCTCCGGCGAGAGCTCCAGCAGCGGCTGCTATGATCAGCCACCCCGCTGCCGGACTCGGATTGGGGCAGGCGATGGGCCATCCCACCATCGCGCTCTAGTGAAGCGGGAGGAAGGCTCGGACTGAGCCTCGGGTGTTGTTGGAGCCTCGCCTTGGGAGCTGATGCGGTCGTGCGGCTCGCTTTTGTTTAACCTTTCCTTTCTTCTGCATTTTGAAAAAAGTAGAGGGCCTCGCTGGGGTGTGTAGTGAACCATGGTACTTATGCCATTATGCTATGTTTGTTATTTTGATATTGTGCCGTGATATCCATGTTTTGAGTAGGTGCGGTTAGAGTAACTTAGCTCGGTGCACTTGTGATAGTTTCTCGCCTCACGAGGGTGCGCCCTTCTACTAGCATCTAGTGAAGCTCCCTTCCTGATGACTCTGGAGCAGTCGGGCCTCGGGAGGCATTGTAGAGCTGCAAGGTTGTTAGAAAGCTTAACGGGGCATTTCGTTCTTCGTCAAGTGAGCCCCCGGACATGGTTTAGTTGTGACTAGTACACCGCGTCGCACTACCCGGAGGCACGGACTTGAGAGGGTGCGCATGCCCATGAGCTCGTTCGAGAGCGTCTCACGAGGAATAAGGAAGCTGAAGCCCTGGGGCAACGATGTTTTGGCGAGGTGTGTTTGCGGCACGAGCGGCCCAAGCATACACACCTGCCTAGCCCCCGTCAGTGGGACGCACGAGGAGGAGCGACGGGCAACTGCCGCTCTTCCTGGGGCAAGACTGAAGAGGCGAGTGAATCAAGAGGAGAGAAAAATAAACACCAACTCCGGCGAACGAAAAAACATGAGAACTCCAAATTTCATTCAAGAAGTTGCACACTAGCTACAGAAAGGAAGCAAAAGAACAGCCGCGTTCGGCACCTAGACTAGTCTTCTCACCGGCGCGGAACTAAGTGCTACCACTAGGACGTGGGAGGGAGCCCCCGTCAGGCCCGCGGGTGGCACTCAGGAGACTCCCGGGCGTGTACAGCCCCACTCATTATTTTGTGAGAGTGTAACGAGCGGAGACCTTCACAAGCATTGGGCCTTGCTTCATGGGTAGAACCTCCGGAGATGCTGGATGTTCCAGGCATTCTAGATGGGGATCCCATCATGTGTCTCCAGGCGCGCGGCACCAGGCCTGGAGACATGGGCGATCCTGAACGGGACCTCCCGCATGGGCAAGAGCTTGTGTAGACCTTCCCTAGAGAGTACCCTCCTCAAGACAAGATTGCCCACCTCGAGCGCCCTGGAGCGGACGTTGTGACAGTGATACTGCCATAGCTCCTGCTGGTACCTTGCCGCTCGGAGCGAGGCTTGGCGGCAGTGTTCCTCCCCCAACACGACGTCCATCCCCCCCAAGGAATCCTGGCATGCCTCGTCAAACGCTAAGACCCGCGCGGAGCGATGCCTGACCTCGTGAGGGAGAACCTCTTCTGCTCCATAGATGAGGAAGAATGGAGTCTCGCATGTTGGCTTGGTCGGGGTGGTGCGGATGGAAGACAACACGGACTGGAGCTCGTCGAGCCAGCCCCTACTGCAAGCATCGAGCTTCTTCTGGAAGGTTCTTACCTCGAGGCCCCTTAGGACCTCTGCATTGGCGCGCTCAGCTTGGCCATTGCTCCTGGGGTGAGCCACCGAGGCGTAGCATATTTGTGTTCCAAGGTTAGCACAATATGTTTTGAAAAGATTGTTGGTGAACTGCTATCCGTTGTCGGTGATGATGCGGTTAGGGACCCCAAAATGGCTCACGAGGCCCTTGATGAACTTGAAGGCCGAGCCAGCCGGGATGGTGCAGACGGCATCCACCTCCGCCCACTTGGTGAACTTATCGATGGCGACGTAGAGGTAGCGGTAGCCCCCGGGCGCTCGAGGAAATGGGCCCAAGATGTCCAGCCCCCAGACCGTGAACGACCATGAGAGCGGGATGTTCTGGAGACCCTGAGCGGGACAGTGGATCTGCTTGGCGTGCAATTGGCAGGCTTCACAGGATCTTACCAGCTTGGTGGTGTCGTTGAGCATCATGGGCCAATAGAATCCACTGCGGAACGCCTTGCCCACAAGGGTGCATGACGAAGAGTGATGCCCACAGTCCCCGCCATGTATGTCCACCAATAGCTTGCATCCCTGCTACGTGGAGATGCATCGCAGAGAAACATCGTTTGGCCGTTTTTGGTAGATCTCACCGTCCTGGATGCAGAATGCAGTGGCCTGGCGGGCCACACGCTCTTCCTCTTCCTCCTTCTCCGGCAGCATGCCTTGGAGCAGGTATGCCTTGAAATCCTCTGTCCAGCACCACTCCTGAGGCTCTAGTGCGAGGAGCAGACGAGCTCCTGAGGCTGGACCGCAAGCAGCGGCGCTCGAGAGAGGTGCTAGAGGGAGCTCCTCTTGAGGCGATGCCGGTCCCTCGATGGGTGGGGCTGCCGACGGCTTGAAGAGCTACTCCTCAAAGACGCCAGGCTCTTGAGGAAGGCGCCGGGACGCCCTCTTGGCAATGTCGTCTACCTCCTTGTTCGTGTCGCGTGGCACATGCTGCAACTCCAGGCCCAAGAATTGTTTCTCAATTTTGCGCACCTCCTCGAGGCATGCCTCGATGTGCTCGTCCTTCAGCTTATATGCTTTGTTGGAGAAGTTGACGAGGAGCTGGGAGTCTCCCTTGATGGTGAGGTGCTTCACTCCCAAGGCTGTTGCAGCCTTGAGACCGGCGATCAGGCCTTCATATTCCGCGATGTTGTTGGAGACATTCTCGCCCTGCTGGAAGCAGAGCTGCAAGGCATAGTATAGATTGTCCTGGGTGGGTTAGATGACCATAGCTCCAGCCCCTGTGCCCTGACGCGCGAATGCGCCGCCGAACACTGGTACGCGTCGGTGCTATACAAATAGTTTTTAACCCCTTTCCACGACGGCATTTGGAATTGTCGCCAAGTGAGTGTGGGCGATAGGGGATTCCTTCCCACACGACCTAGAAACCGTCGAGGATATGGAGCAATGATCCAGAGGCCTTCCAAAATGTAATCATGTGCGATGCAGCACACACTAAATTCTTTCGCACGTGTGGGATCGGTGATTAAATGTTTCTAATGACGCAGTGAAACCAAACGGTGTGTCGTAATGAACCGTTTGGGAAACAGTATGTAAGGCACACGGGCCAACATATGAGCTGTGTGCGATTTTTACCCCCATGGCACATAAGTTTTTTACGTAACCCGTCGGCCATGTAAGACTCCATCACACACGTTTCCCAACAATTACCGTCTGCGATAATGTTCTATCACAGACAGTTCAGGAGCCCCTTCGCACACATACAAGTGTTGCAGACCGTTTGTGATTTGTTGTGTATCACCGACGGTTGCGGCAAGAGTGACGTGTGCTTTTTGTTTGGGATCCCACACGTTTCCGGAAAAAATTACGACTGGGATTGTATTTTACACTGGGCATGGTTCACTCCGAGTTCCCATGTGCGATAACGCGATATCACAAATGGTTTCGGAGACCCTACGCACACGTAGTAGCGCTGCAAATCTATTGCGATCTGTTGTGTGTCACCGACGGTTCCGCTATGATTGAGGTATGCTTTCCGATGTGGATCACACACACTCATTTAGTTGAACCGTGTGTGGAGCAATTGCTAGGTTAAAACAAAAATATCCCATTTTGAATCGGCATGCAAAAAGCAAATTCACCAGAATATTCAATTGAACAAATAAACAAAAATATCCCATTTTGAATGGGCACACAAAAAGAAAATTCACCACACTATTCAATTGAACAAATAAACAAAAATATCCCATTTTGAATCGGCACGCAAAAAGAAAATTTGCCACAATATTCAATTGATGTAGTGATTCAGGAAGAACATTCATCAGATTTCGCAACAATTGCAATTGAACATATGGTAGCTAAATTCCAGTGATTTGTCCACACATATATGCGTTACATAATTAATCATAGTGTACTAAATACAAAGACCTCATCAGATGGAAAACCATGGATCCATGTGTATATGTTTAGCGGCTAACTCTTACTCAATGTTTGAGGAGAACGCATGTTGAAATCTTCATTATCACCAGTGGGATTGATGTAGTGATTCAAGAAGAAGTCATTGATAAATCTCCGAACCATCAGCCATTCACCAGCCACGAGCGGTTCAGGGGTCCTCGGTTCTAAGATGAGCTGTAGTATTTTTATGATCAGAATGTGCCATATGACTGGAGTACGAGATATTAATTAAGATAGACTTACTGGTACTAATTTGCGTGGATCGTCATAACTATCAGCGGATTTGCAGATGGAGATCATGTGTCTGCAAACATAGTATCCACAAAGGTTTATCATTTACAAAATCAGGCATCTAACAAGAGTGGCATCGAGCTTGTTGAAGTTGAAGAAGAGATGTAAGTCTTCGAAACTCACACTGATGGAAGCAGCATCGTGTTGGAAATGATCTCTGTTGTAGTGGACTAGCAAACCATGATCACCTGCCGACATTTGATCAATGCAATATTCATGTAACTCGCGGCAACTAGAGCTGCACTCATCAAAGTATTCGCCAACAAGAAATGGCTGGCCATGGACGAAATTGCGTGCTTCAAGTACGTCTGCTTTACTTTTAGCAAGCAACAAATCTAGTTCTTCATCATCCATGCTGTAGAAAATAATATTACTCCCCGATTCGAACAACGAGCTGTTAATTTGGTTCTAGGCGATGAGTGCTTTAAGTAAGAGGCAATCGTTCTCTTTCCTCTTCACTCTCCCGCCATGCTTCCTCGTGGGTGTAGCCTTTTTGGCACTTCCTTCTTGGTACTTGAAGCATTTCTAGCAGAACGTTTGGTTGGCTGCAAGGTAGACTACCGAGCAGACGATGAAGCTTCAATGGACTGATTAGCAGACGGTTTATCTATGCCGGACCGCTGAGCTAGCGGTGCTGCTGTGACGGACTGCTGGGTTGTAGGAGAAGAGGCATCGGACTATTGACCATGCGTTGAAGCTATGTCGGGTTTCTACGCAGGTGGTGCCAACTTCTCGGTGTGCTGAGGAGGTCGTGCCAATGCGTTGGTTTGCTGAGCAGGATGTGCTGACGCATTGGTATGCTGATCATGCGACCGTGGACCGATGGACTGATGAGCAGTCAGTTCAGGACCTACAGACTGCTTAGCAGGCGGTTCTGAAGCATCAGACTGCTTAGAAGTCCGTTCCACTAGGTTGGTCTACTGAGCATGTGCTGCATCTGGGTCTCCCCCCGCTGCTTCAGCGGCCGGCATCTGAACCGGTGGTGCGTCTTCAGCAGTTGTAGGCATTGCCACTAGCTTCTTTGGGGAGGAGGATGACATGGCTTGTACGCCACAAAGTTCGGCCAGCTGATCACAGGTGGATGCATCAGCCATCGGATTACGAGTATTAGGTTCTTTGGGGGAAGCACGCAATAGATGTTGTGGCAAGTAGAGTGTCACCGGTCCAGGGCGACATTGGTTGCTCTAGGCGGGGGCTTCAGGGATCTCATCGATAAACTCTATTTCCTTCTTTGGCCACTAGATGTGATGTAATAGTGTTTCTCCCAAGGTCCTTTGCTCATCGAAGTCTCCTAGGACATTCTTTAGGGAAAATTCCTTGAATCCAGGCTTTACTTCATTCACGTAGCACTTCACACAACCCAACTTCAATGGCACATTGTCCAACAAGAGGCCATCTTCCAAGAAGGGTGGGCAAACCCGGGCTATATTTCATTCTAGATAGCATCATCACGAGTAGTTGCAGTCTCAGTATCGCTGGGGTCAGCTGATGCACAGCTACTCTTGTGCAGTGTTGTCGTGCAATAAGCATCATCCTCCATGCCCGCCTACCCTCCCATCTGCTGGCTATCTGTCAGTGTTAGAGTCTTCTGCATCATCATTGACTCCTCAATATCCTTTCGAATAGCCGGATACATGTCCTTCCTCAACCTTTCATACAATGCATTCTACTTTGTTTCACTCCTCCCTTTTTCCATGTTGGGCCTCTCTTCTTTGATGAGTGTGAAAGCCCTCTTGTGCGGGACATTAGCACATATACCCCTTGCACGGCCAGGGGGCTCTCTTGTTTCCTGAGCAACGGACAGAAAGTCACATGGACCTGAGTTCATGTAGAACCTTCCAGGGATCTTGGAAGCCTCTAACATCACTTGATACAGTTCTTCATCATGTGAGTTTTTAAAGTAATAAGTTTTGTCATCACACCACCTTGCACGTGCCTGCAAGTAGTCTCTTGCGCGTTGGCCCCTGGTTTCACTAAAGGTTGGGTTCCACCCGCCGCTACTGCTTTTTTTCCTCCTAGTCCCATATCATTTTCATGTTCTAGTATCCTGCCACATGCATACGATGGGGATGTATGTTCTTCTTTTGAAGTTTCGATTGCGTGAAACTCTTCTTAGCAAACTCTTTAGTTGCCCTGACCCTTTTGAATTCTGCCCAGTCTACCTTTGTAATTTGGGGGTATGCGGGGATTGGGTCCCTGCCTTCACTCAAGTACTTCTTGTACATCACGTGCTTCCAGTTTCTCCAAGCATCCCTAGCCTTCTTCAGTGCAGCATGTTCCACCTACATTCTCCACTTCTCTGGAACATTGAAGTGATCCATGATCTCCCGAACTATCCTTTGCCGTGTTTCTGTGTCAGCCTTCCGAAACCCTGGCAGATTAATGTTCAGCCTTGCCCTACCACCAAATCCACACACACTCCTGAACCTCGTGCATGCTTTATCTGGTTTAGTTGGAGCCCAAGACTTTAAATCAATCTTGGTTTCTTCATATACACCTTTAGGCTAGTGTGTGGGCTTCCTTGGAGCATTCGTCTGTGTCTTGAATGAAAGGGTAATTACTGCAGCTACATCCCATTCAAGACTACTTGATCCCTCACAATCTTCTAAAGACCTAGGGTTGTCGGAATCAGATGAAAATACATTGCCTGAAGCATGAGTGTTTTCGCTGCTACTCGGCATCTATAGAGAACACATGCGAAACTCGGGAAAGGAGGATAAGCATAAAATTAACAACTTGGTATCAAGCTTTCTAAACATGTCATGCAATAATTTAGTAAATGTACGGCTAATTTGTTAAGTTTGTGTGACTCGGGCACCCGCGATCTATAAATATGCAGTAACTTATTGGAACAAATACAACTTATATATACTACTCCCTCCGTTCCAAAATAGATGATCCAATTTTGTACTAATTTTGTACTAAAGTTAGTACAAGTTGGGTCATCTATTTTGGAACGGAGGGAGTAGTTAGGAAGGTAGATAATGAACATATATACGCTCTCCATTATTTTATAGCCAATTTGGGAACATACGGAATGAAATAGGAAGAGGGATTGATAGGAAATATGCCTCACCATGATGGAAAGCAGTAACTAACAGACTTCTTAATGCAGACCCGGCAGAACCACAGGAAAGGCGAGGGTTACAGCATCGATATGCTCGAGGGTGGCTGGCGAGCAAACGGAGATGGCGAGGCGCGGGCAGCTGCGTATTGGGAACAAAAGTGGAGGTAGGCTTGACGGCGAAGAGCGGCCACACGACCAGGGTGAGCACGCAGGCGCTGGAGAGGGTTCTGCTCTAGATCGAAGGAGGGGGAGCTGGTGATGGAGATTGGGTGGACTAGTTGAGTGAAACGCGGGAGGATGGTGGGGGGTGTTGGCTGCCTAGGTGAAAAGGGTGGAAAATATCCCCGGTCGCCACGTGGAAAGGCCTATGCAAACGGTTGCCTCTAAGCGCACATGTGCACAAAGAGAATAATTTTGTTTGAAATGAAAACGTACTAATTTTGAAATGAAGACGCGAGTTCATCATTTCGCCTCTAAATTTTTTCCAAGTTAAGCAATCACCATTATACCACGGGTTTGATTTGCTGGCGCATTTCATGTCTCGTGTGCTATATGTAAGACATTTTTTGGCATTTACAGTGCATTTTGGCATATAAATCAATTCCTAGCCGGACTGCATTTCCTGTCGAAAAGGATGAGGATTGTCGTTCGATCTGGGAGCATCCAATGGTGCACACGTACGATCTGTGGGGTTTGGGTTCTGGCCAATCAAAACGCATGACTTAGATCACACGCGCAGCAAAGGGGCTGCATTGGCCACGGTTTGGTAGGCACACAGCTCTCGTGAGTCAACCATGTGCTATTTGAAAACATTTACATGAACTAACAGCATATGTTCATTCGAATGAAAACAATAGTTCATCGTTTTGCCTCCAAATTGTTTTCCATGGTAAGAAATCACCATTGTACCCTATGGTTCAATTTCCTCGTGCATTTGCGGTATCGTTTGCTATATTTGAGTCGTTTGCTATAGTCGCAACTACATGTGGGTGCTATCTAGCTAGCAAGACCATTTGTGTGTCTCTTTGGGATTTTTCATTCATTGTTCGACAAACGGGAAAAAATTCAAACAGTTTGGCTGCAGGGAGCTGCCAGAGGCGCATGTCTTGTTGGTCTTCTAATTATAGGAAATGCATATAGAGTCCAAAAATCGGTGTGTCACCGTGCCATGATCTCAGGATCACATGGAAATTTTTTGGTAAAGATGGCATGAGTTTTGATTGCCGCCAAATGGGAGCATCTCACAAGAAGGATCATAGTTTCCAAAAGGAGATGCAGCACTTCAGACTCCAATCGTCAGTGACTACTCGTTCCGCTTTGAATTATTTTCACGGTAAACAATCACGTATATACCCTAGGTTTGATTTGCTCGCCCATTTCAGGTCTCGTTGCTATATTCAAGTCATTTTTTGCACTTACCTTGCATTTAGTGCATATAATTAAATTCAAATCCGTTCTACAACTACATTTGGGGTGTTAGTTAGCAAAGAAGGTGTACAAATCATTTGTGTGTCACTTTGCGAGTTTTCATCCATTTTCTCCGAAATGGGGAGAAGCTTCAAACATTTTGGCCGCGAGGTGCGGCCACTAGCGTAGGCCTAGTTGGTATTTTAATTAATGGGAATTCAGATGGAGTCTAGACTTCATCAAAATCGGTGTGTGCCCGTGGCGTGCTCTCACGACCCTGGGGAAAATTATTGGTAAAGTTTGGCACAGGTTTTGATGATCGCTCCATCCAAGCCGGAGAATCTCACATGAAGGACCATGGTTTCGAAAAGGAGACGTGTCAATTCAAACTCTAGTGGTCGGCGACTTCGCCGTTTGGCCTCATAAAAATTTCCATGGTACACATTCACCATTATACCACGGGTTTAATTTTCTAACGCATTTCAGGAATCGTTTGCTATATTTAAGGCATTTTTTAATTTAACTTGGAATTTGTGAATATAAATAAAATCACAACCGGAACTGCATGTGCTGCCGAAAGGGATGATGATCGTTGTTCGATCTAGGTGAACCCCACGGTGCAGATGTATGATCCGTGGGGTTTGGGTTCGGGCCAATCAGAATGCACGACTCAGATCAGGCGCGTGGTAGAGGGGGGCTTCGGCCACGGTTTAGTGGACACACGGCTTTGGTGAGTGAACCGTGTGCTATTTGAAAACTTTTACATTACCTAACGGCATACTTTTGTTTGAATGAAAACATGAGTTCATCGTTTCGCCTCCAATTTTTTTCCACGATAAGAAATCACGATTGTACCCTATGGTTCGATTTTCTGGTACATTTTACCAGGCGACAGGCATCGCTAGCAATCTCAAACTTTGAATATACAAAAAAGAGATCTCGTTTGTATGTATATATCCATTCGCAACTACACGTGTGTGTTAGCAAGATCATTTGTGTGTCACTTTGCGAGTTTTCATTCATTGTGCGAGAAACTGGAAAAAACTTCAAACAGTCCGGCCGCGGGGTGCGGCCAGAGGCGTAGGCCTATTTTAATTTCAGTATATGCATATAGAGTCCGGAAAATAACGAAAATCATTGTGTCATTGTGGCATGCTCTCACGATCGCGTGGAAAATTTTTGGTAAAGTTTGGCACAAGTTTTGGTGCTCCCACCTTCCATACCGGAGCATCTCACAAGAAGGATCATAGTTTCTAAAAGGAGACGTGGCACTTTGGACTACAAATCGTCAGTTACTAGCTACATCATTCCGGCCCATTTCAGGTCGTCTGCTATGTTTAAGTAATTCTTTGCACTTAACTTGCATTGTAGTGCATATAATTAGAGTCAAAAGCCCTACTACAACTACATGTGGGTGTTTTACTTAGGCTATACTTAGGCTACTCATAGTGGAGAGTGTCATATACTAGTATCATGCATATATATATATGATACTAGTGTATGATTCTACCTTAATTATAGCGCAGTATAATACATATGGTATAGTATCATAGATCATATTTATTGCCATGCATGACACAAATTAGCATCACATTTAACATGATGCAGTATCTACCCATATGTTACTCTAACCCTCTCTAGATTTAATTCTTTGCCACATCAGCATACTTGCTATTTCCGAGTGCATGATATCATCGGCTATCATACCACCACTATGGCCAGCCTTATATAGTGGGGAGTATCATATACTATAGTATCACGCATATGATACTAGTGTATGATACTACGTATGTACCTTCATAGTGCATATATAGTATCATAGAGTAGTATATATCATAGATGACAGTATTTATGACCATGCATGACACAAAGTAGTATAGCATTTATTATATATGTTATTGCTTCTTTGCCACATCATCATATTTGCTATTCCCGAGTGCATGATACCGGCTATATATGATACCCCCACTATGCCCAACCTCAGGCTGGTTGTAATGGGAGTATCAAGCGGTATCATGCGTGCCAACTAGACTTTTTGGATGATGTGGCACACAGTTAAATGAGGAAAGAGAGGGTGTGGTATCATATCATGATACCATATCATATTGAATGTTCTACTACTTTGTGTCATGCATGGAAATTAATAAGGCAACACTAAAAAAAGACACATCCGTGGCATTTTGGGCCGAACGAATTTTTTCCCTGTCATACTTATGACACTTCTATGACGATAATTGTGACAAAACCTGGTATCATCATAGATGTGGTGGGCTCCTACTTCTATGACAAAAAATCATGACAAAAATGGGCTTTTCGTCCTGGGTGGGCCGGAGACGTTGTTGCATGACATTCTTTGGGTAGTCCATGACGAAAAAAACCGTGGTAGAAGCGAGGACACCTTCCCGGTTACGGTGGGTGGTCGGGGCCGAGCGATGCGCGTTTCTCTCGTACGTACACACATGTGTGCGAGGCGTTGGGCTTTAACTGAACCTGAGCGAGGCATTGGGCTCTAACTGAACCCGAGCGATTGCATTGTAGGATACGTGTTACTGAACCCGAGTGATCGATCGATCCCTTGCTATTAACTGAACTCGAGTGATTCCTTCGCTACTGCTGCTAACTAAAGCCGATCAAACACTGCTGCCTCCTTCGCTGGATGAATAGTGAGTGTTGTTGAGGGGGTTTGGATGAACAGTTCCTAGTGGGGGGTTGGATGAACAGGAACCCGTGGTAGTAGAGGCTGTTACCGCTGGATAAACAGTACCCTGATCGATCAAGCCGGTGGATGAACAGGACCCCGTGGAGGGCTAGTTGAATAGTACACTAGTGCAGAACCGGGCAATAGCACCGGTTCAGTAACCGACACTATAGTGTGGGCACTAAAGGCCCACCCCCCCTTTAGTACCGGTTCAGCACGAACCAGTGCTAAAGGGCAACCACATGGCATGAGCCAGCTCCGGGGGCAGGGAGCCCTTTAGTACCGGTTGGTGACACCAACCGGTATTAAAAGGTTGGGGGTTTTGGGTTTATGATTTCTTTTTCATTTAATTTTGTGTTTTCCATTTAATTATTTTTCGTTTTCTGGTATTTTACGATACTACATATTGTACACGTTATGCATATATATAAATAGAATTTCTAGTAGAACCGATCATATATATATATATCATCGAATGTCTCACAACCACCATTAATTCACACATATATACACACATGTATATATATACATATACATATACACAATTAGCTACCTATATACAATTTCTCCTAATAGGTGCCTTCGGAGCCAGTGGCATTAGCCTAATTGGTGCCTTCGGAGCACGATGACAATTGGAAGTGGTTCATGGAGGCGGTAGTGGGTAATAGTATTCTCCTTTGGGATCTATGACCTGGTCGAGCAAAAATCCCGCTATTTTCTCTTGAATTGCTTCTATGCGCTCCTCTGTTAGCAGCTTCTCCCGGACCTCTCTGAACTGTTAAGAAGAAGATCAATATGCATGTGTATTAGTTGTGTGCCTAGATATCGATAATGGTGTAAAAATTGTGAATAGTGTTCTGACAAACGTACCCAGTCCTGTCTTTGACATCTGCTCCTTTCGGACACCATCATGCGAATGTTCTCGCAAGCGTAGTATGCACACAGATTATTCCCCGGCACCTGCTTCAGGGCCTTTACGAGAATGGAATTTGATCAAATAATAATTAATCAAGCATGATAATTAAAGAGATGGCAGCTAGCTAGCTAGTACTACTTAATTACTTACCTTGGGTCGATACCATTTCAGCTTTTGTTTCCATTGGCCTGGAGTGACGCTAATGAACTTTGCCCAAGCCTTGCCCTCCGACAAAGAAAATGAATAAAGGGGTTATTAAATAGTTCATATCAGGAAATGACAAACTAAATAGGCCGAGATATAGTTAATAATGATTGAAATTACCTGTTGACTATCCCAAACAAGATGGTGTAGTCGCATGCTTTTTTAAGTAGTGATTCCAGTATTTCAACTGTTCCTTCATCAACTTTAATGATTACCAAGATCCAGTGAAATCTTCATGCACACACGTTTTCATGTCTTAATTAAGCGGGCATATGTAAGCAAAAACATGTAGCTAGCTAGTAGGCAAAAATAGAATTTGTAGTACAAGACAGTGTGACTCACTCGAAGTTGTAAGGAAGTAGTATATCTTCATTGGTATTGAGGCGCTTGAAGAACTCTAGCATGCTTTCCTCTACACTTTTTTCATAATATGCATCTAATTTCCATGTGTACTCATTAATGGTATTTGGGTCAATGAACTCAATGCCATAGCATCCACCTTTTTTCATTTCATACATCTTCATCCTGCATAATACCACAGAAAAGAATATAGTGAGGATAATTACAGGTAATGATTGATCAAAATGATCACTACAACTAGCTTGAGACTTAAATTACAGAAAGAAATCACTTACAGACAATAGCAACTGACGATAGATTTGTCAAGTGCGTCTTGATTGTACAACTGAAATAGTTCTGAATACTCAACGGACACAGCTTTCTCATGGAAGTAATGATCCTTCTTGACATTCACCATGAGGGACTCTCGATTGGAAATCTTGGTAATGTCCATGTACCATTGATGCAATTCATACATTCTCGTTGGGAGCTTCTTGACCTTGTCTGGCTCGACCAAAGGTTGGCCCCGGACATATTTTCGTTTTATTTCCTCCTCTCTAAGCAGAGACATGGGCTCGACATCGAGGAGTTGTCCAACAGTGATCATGAGCCTTTTAGCCTACTCAATATGCTCCTCGGTTATTACCACATCGCCCAGCCCGGGAACATTAACGGTTTGCCCACAATAATATTGGGCGTGCGTACTCTCATGTGTTGTTGGCACAACAAGCGGGGGGATTGATTGCGCCGCCTGTTCTTCCAGATGGGGAACGGTTTTACCGCTCCTTTTGCCAGCTGATTTGCTCGAGCTCTTGCTCGCCTCTTTCTGTAGACGTGATCGATTTAACTTCCTGAGGTGGCGCTCATAGTCTGTGTCAACAGGCTTGGGAGCTGGTGGTCTAGCCATACGAATGAAGTGGTCAATCTTTTCCTCAGGCACTTCCTCCCTTGGCAGCGGTGGCGGTTTTGGTGCAAAATGGGCTTCCACCTCGGCGTTCGATATGGCTGCATTTTCCTCCTCGGACTTGTCGTAAGGCCTCTACAGAAGAGGCGCGAGGCTGCTTGGACCATATTGAAATCGCTTGCCTCCGTCTGTACCTCCAGTACTAGTTTAATGTTTCCAACATCTTCTTGTGCAGTTCCACTAAAATATATGGTATCTTCAAAGAAGATCCCTGTTTGCACAAGTAGAGATAATTACATATTACATTAAGAGTGGCATCAAATCAGTGGCAAAACAATTGCTCGTTCCAGCCATAGCAATAAATTAAGATGCAAAACTATATCATTACTTGTGTCATCATAATTCCAGTGCTTCATTACAGCACCGTGAGTTGATTTTTGTTTTTCTTTCGCTTGTTCTTCCCCCTCAACACTTGGTTCAATAATAGACAAGCTTCGCCTTCAATGTAATATTTGGCATGTCAATTAGGGAGCATAAGTATAGTACTAAACTTAATTTTCTAATGAAAGTGGCAAAATACAGGCCAGCAGTTGTGAAATATCCTTATCTTACCTCAATGGGATATTACGGTGCACATACAGATTGGAAGTCTTGTCACCATTTGTGCAGTTCACTAAAATCAAGCAACATTATCGTACAACTAGCACAACATATGAAAGCACACTGCAGAATCATGTGAAAGAAGGGTATTACTGACCTCTCATGATGCAGAATTCAAACAACTCACAAGAAGAAGATCTGAACCAAATTCGTCTTAATGAATAGGAAGTAAGATCTCCTCTTGTGCAGTTCAACAAAGGTCAAGCAATCAAGAAACGTTGTCAGTGTGACATTTGGGTTGAACTGCACAAAACACTCTTAAAACAAAAGTGTTTTGTGCAATGCAACAAAAGGTCACAATGGCAACGAGGTGAAGTAGATAACCCTGTTTACACAGAGGTGCAAAGGAAACAATTAGTGGTCAATAATGGTGGATGACACAGAAGCCAACAAAAAGAAGCATCTACCTTATGTAAATGGGAAAGAAAGCAAGACAGTAGCATTTCTCAAATAGTGGCATTGATTAATATTAACATAGAGATTATATTAAAAATAAAATTTGTTAAACATGTAATTTGCTTTTAACTGTGGCATTGCATCAATTTTCCAGCGATATTATTAGAGGGTGTTTCTTTACAGGGACATTTTGGTGTAGGGACTAAAAAAACCCGTGTAAGTCCCATCTAAACCAAACAAGAGGGACTTTTAGGGACTAAAAGTGGGCATTTGGGACTAAAGAAAGAAGACCCTGAGGGAGTCTTTTTGGGACTTTTTCCAACAGTTGCCCCTGCCACGCGTCGCACCTTGTCTCTATTAGTTCATTACTAGGGGTAACATGGTCTTTTCGCATGTCATTTAATAACCTCTAGTCCATGTTTAGTCCCCGGAACCAAGCAGGTAGGGACTAGGGAGTTTTTAACCAAACATGGCCTTAGATTAACAACAGCTAATGAGTTGCACGGGACAGTGGATGCACCAGCACCATGTGCATCTATCGATGTACTGTGGTCATGCATAGTCTGTTGCAACAAAGAACAAACAACCAAGGAGCATATTTTTATTGGACCCAGTTTTGTTATCTTTAGACACCTTTCCCTATGTGAGCGTAGCAAATCTAGTCCTGCTCAAACTCTATAGCCTTGTCCCTTCCTTTCCTTTTTGAACTAGTACTTTCGCCCCTTCTTTACTCTTTGAACCACGTCCTAGATTTATGCGATACAACTTTCCCCACTACTTTCCCCCATTCCTTTCCTCATTGAACCATGTCCTAGATTCATGCTATACAACTTGCCCCCTTCATTTCCTCTTTGAACCACGTCCTAGATTCATGCTATATACAACTTTTCCCACTACTTTCCCCCACTCCTTTCCTCTTTGAACCACGTCCTAGATTCATGGTATACATGCAGCTAGAGCAATGCATGTGGAGTAAGTAAATTATGCCTTAAGGTTCTAGGGGTGTGGTTCAGTGGGCGATGGGACGACGGGGAAGAAGAAGGGGTCGGAAGCCCTCCCACGCCGCCGCTGGGTGGAAAGTGAACAGCTGCGCCGGTAGTCCCTCGCCGACGGCGACATCATTAAGCCTCCTTCCCTTCCCGGCGGACGGATCATGCCCGCTCTTTCAGCAGTAGTGAGGGGAGAGAGAGGCCAACGAAGTCTTGTTTAGATCTGGAGAGGGTGAGAGAGTGTGAAGAGAGCAACTATAAGCGCTGAGGCTCCAGCGGGAGAGGGCGAGAGAGTGTGAAGAAGCAACTACAAGCGCCGAGGCTCCAGCGGGAGAGGGCGAGAGAGTGTGAAGAGAGCAACTACAAGCGCTAAGGCTCCAGCGTGTATATATATATACTGGAGAGAGAGTGTGAAGCGTGCAAACCCTAGAAAACATTTTGACCAGTCAAAGAATCCTCCTGGCACAAATTATGCTCAAGTTTGATGAGCGAACAGGCTAACCAGCTACACAACCCTCCCGTTATGTTCAACGAGAGGGAAATAACCTTTTATACATTCCTGCATTCGTGTGACAAGCATGCCGTGTTTTTTTGTGTGTGTGTGGGAGCCATTGGGATTTCAATCATAATCGTGTCATGTGGCTTTGGTGGTAAGACTATCCACAGTGGTGCAGAAATAATGCAGCCTTAGTCACCTTACCTCTCTCCACGTAGTACGTTGGGTCCC
This sequence comes from Triticum urartu, assembly GCF_003073215.2. Classification (NCBI taxonomy): domain Eukaryota; kingdom Viridiplantae; phylum Streptophyta; class Magnoliopsida; order Poales; family Poaceae; genus Triticum; species Triticum urartu. The sequence continues at coordinate 205,032,283 of NC_053025.1, read as the reverse complement.
ACCAGTCAGAGGGTGAAAAAACAAATTAATAAGAAAAATTAAAAGCGCGAGCGGTGTTTCTTACCTCACACATCTCGCTACTACTCGGGGACACTGTCCAATTGATCCCTCTGTTCGCTCACGTACTATTTCAAGTGAATCCTTATTATAACATGAACACAAATTTTGGGCACTTGTATTCGACTTAAGTCAGTGTGCCACCGTATCTCGTATACATACTACTCCCTCCGTCTAGGTGTAATAAGTCACGTTAGAAGGTGCAACGGGACCAAGGTGTGTGCGTGTGTGTGTGTGTTTAACAACATGTGTGTGTTTAACAGCATGTCTGTGTTAGAGAGAGCGATAGATCAACCTACTACTACAGAGGGATGTTGTGTAGTGTATGATTTTAGCCGTGAGAGTCGGTGCATCCTCTCGTTTCCGGGCGTGACCTATAGGGACATGCGGACAGCTACCACACCCGCTCCTGACCAGCCTGGCCCACCCAAAGCCCCTCCATCGCCCGCGCGCACTTCCCGCCCGAAACGGACAGCGCCGCTCCATAGAATCGGTGCCGCATTCATGCCCGGGCAGAGCGGACGTGACCTCTCACCGGTGCAAGAGTGATGGTTGCTTCGTCCGTCCAACTTACTGTTGGGTCTATGTGATTTGACGGCTCATTGGTCTTTATTACTGAGGTGGTAGGACTGCTGGATGCCCCACTCTTTCGGCGAAAGGAGGTACTACTAGTAGATTACAATTTTCTCCATTCTTAAAGTGGAGGCATGCAAGAGCAGTGAAAACACACAGGCTCAGTGATTACATGGCCCACCTCACACTATCACCGTGCGACACCTAACTGCATGAAAATGTGGTAGCCAAACTAAATAAATTCCCATCATCATTTAGATCATCCCACGTAAGTAGAAAAGATCAGCCAACTCCTACTGCATAATGGGATTATATTTTTCTTTTTGACATGTTAATGGGACTTAAAAGCTCACTTACATGCATGCTACCGGTGCATGCTTGCATGTAGACAGGTTGATGTGATTTAAAACCCACTCACATGCATGTGCCATGGTATTCCTGCATGCTTGCATGTGGCTTAGTGTGGAGCCTCTCAACGTCTAGATCAGACGGCTATTATGGACTGATTTACTTCATCTAACGGCTACATCAATTTTGATGATGTGGCTCAAGGAGAGGATAGAGAATTCCTAGTAGTGGGGGCTAGCTATTACTAGTAGATAAGTCTTTGTAGAGATTCCACTACATACGGAACAAAATGGATGAATCTACACTTAAAATGCATCTATATACATCCGCATGTGGTTCATGGTGAAATCTCTACAAAGACTTATATTTAGGAACGGGGGAGACGGCGTACTAAGCAAGCTTCTCCTCGTTCTGTGAGATGACGGGACACATCAAAAGTACTCCAGTGTATAGAGCCTTGCCTCTAAGGTAGGCCCCACATGGTTTGCCTCTTTTTTAACATAATACGTCAAGTCGCAATTGTTTGTTCACCCGTGGTAGATGATCCTCCCTCCACCAAGTGGACAACCAGTACATGTGCCAAATTACCACATGGGCTGCCTTTTTCGTACAGAAATGAGCTCCATCGTGTACCCGCGCGGGTGTGGTTGGGAAAGAGACGGGAGTACGTGCGCCGTGCATGCACCTCTTCTCTTCGTGCACGTCCCCCACCTATGTGGGTGTGTGTGAGAGATACAAACCGCGTTCATGAGTGTTTTTTGTTTTTGGGTGGGGGTGGGGTGGGGGTTGATTTCGTGAATTATTTGTGGGAATATGTGTCGATGACATCTCAAACAAAATTTTGCATGCAATGTGTGTGAAATGGAGGCCTATCCATATCATACATAGAGGGTCGGGCAATCCACAAGAAGAGAGGGAGGGGTCATAGCTATCGATAGAGTCGAAGAGAGGATCAAGTGGGTGGGTGTGAGATCGATGAAGAGAGCCATCGAAATTGTGTGTGTGTGCAAGTCAAAGATATAGGGCGACTGGCGTACCGGAACGTTAGAGGGCACATGTCAAGTTTGTGTGTGGCAGGGAGACATGACTAGAGCGCTTGATGTATCGGTGTGTGTGGGGGGGAGGGGTGGGGGGAGGGGTAGGCAGAGGCCTAACTATAGAGGTAGAACGACTCGTATATGTGTTGAGAAGGAGAGACCCAGCTATGTCTTGATGGAGATCGGTCGACATCCATACATAACGGAAGGACGGGAAATATGTTGGGACAAAGAGAGAGAGAGGAGAGAGAGAGGGAGGGAGAGGGGTAGAGTGCTGGATGGGTGATGGAGTTGCTTCTCGAAGATGGTGGGAGAGGCCTACTAGACAAACTGAGGGTGGAACTACAATGTTATCAATAAGAGTGGGGATGTGTTTCTGTGTGTGCCTGTGCGTTATAGATCTGTCCGGACGCATCCATGGATGATGAAGGGGAACCATGTGTTTGGTAAGCAAACCTAACTAGATCGGTAGATCAATTGTTGTTTGTCGGAGGAAGGGAGAGACACAACTATTGAGGTAGATCGATTGACGTGTGGGTAAAAACGAGTTATAAGGACCTAGATAGCTATATGTATAGCGAGAGATCGGTTAGTGTACGTCCATTTGTTATAGGCAAATAAGGCCCAGCGAGACGGATAGACAGAGAGAATGGAGCTAGGAGGTGGTGCGAGAGGCCCAACTACTAGCTAGATAGGGGGAGGAGTGTGCGGTTGTGAGATCGATGAAAAGAGGGGCGAGAGTTTACACGTGTGTCTGAGCGTATGAGAGACACGAGGCAAGGACACATAAAGGAGGAGATTGAAGGTGTGTGTGTATGTTGTAGGCAGACATCGCTGGAGAGGTTTATCGATCGGTGTGTTTCGGAAAGGAGTTGTGGAGACTCTGGGAGAATGACCTCAAGAAAAAAATGAATGTGCCCGGTGTATAGAATGCCGAGGGAGGGGGAGGGCGAGGAGGGCGTGTGCATGCACGAGAGAAAGTTAGTGGTAGCTACAAAGGTTAGAGGATTGTGTGGGTGTAAGAGACTAACAAAGATCATAATTTGATATGAAACGGACTCATATATTTGAATAGGAGATCATAGTGTTTTAGACATTGCATGCATGAATATAGCGGTGATACACGTGCTGTGCACATGTTATACCATAATGTGATAATGCATGGCGTTTGCAACTCACAGCTAAATGCCAAACAATCTAAACCATACTATACATCAAACAATCTCACATTTTATTTGAATTTGTGATAATGTGTGGCGTTTGCAGCTTACAACTAAATATCGAATAATCTAAACAATACTATATATTGAACATTCTCACATTTTATTTGAATTTGTGGTAATGTGTGGTGTTTGCAACTCACATCTAAATACTTGTAGGCGTAGGGGGCGGGGCACCATACATAATGTGATAAACACATTATACATATGAGACATGGTTTAGATTATGAAGATCTAGCTAGAGCTAGAAATGTAATGTGATTTGAAATCAAAATAAAGTGGATTCAAAAAATCTACTTCGAGTTCATATAGTACACATAGTTCATATGGAACTCGAGACTAATCATGTGCTGTGCTGTGAAGATAATACACAAACGATGGTTTAACTTGACAATAATGATGATTGTAGATCTTATTAAAATAGAGAAACGAATTCAAATGCTTTGACTTCACAACAATCATTACTGTAGATCTTATTCAAATAGTGAAACGAATTCAAATTTAGTTCATATTGAAGCGGTAGTATATACGTTTGGAATGCACTAAAACGTTCATTTGAGTAGTAGGTTGCATGCATTATACACGTAGCGAAATATTTTAATTGAACATAACATGAATTCAAAGTTTTGAATGACATTTGTAGTGCGCATTGATTTGGTACAGTACACGTTAGGCTTGTCCGGAAATTTCAACCCGCGCCTTGTTAGCCCGAAATATTTAAGATATATATTTGCCTCGTTGTGCTCTGACAACTCCCTCCATCTCAACCCACGCCTTGCTATTCCGAAATTACAACGCGCGCGAAAACTCCCACCTCCCGTGAAATCCCGACACGCGAAATGCCCGTGGTACCCCTGAACCGAAAGAACCGCCACAAATTGGTGGGGGTACTTTTGTAACTTACCCCACATTTCGGACAAGCGCGTCTCTAAGCCATGGTTCCCACTGCCATCCCATCCGCCCACCCATTCGTACACCGAGGCCGCGAAAACCCGCGACGAAACCCCACACCCTGCTCCGTCCACCACCCAGCCGGAGCCTCTTCCCCAACGACGTCATCCACAGCAACACCTCGACGTCCCTCATCCACCGTATCGGATGAGGATCTGTCGTCGATCTCATCGTCCCGCCGGTTCAGCCACCCCGTCCTCCACCTCCAAGGAGCTGCCCCGACATTCCCCTCGTCTTTCGCGCCACCTCCATTCCCACACCGCCATCTTCACCCGCACCACTGGAAGAGCACCATCATCACCATTTCCTTGGATGAAGCTGCAGCCTAATCGGTGCCACCAAAGAGGTTTTACACTAATCGCCGCATTTTCTTCTTGATCCGATTTCACGGTGCTGCCGGCGCTCGGTCCCGAGCCGACACGGCGCGGCTCCATCCACGTCGGCGTCGCCGGCCACTTCCTCCACGGCATCGCTCCCTCGGCGACGACATCTACATCAGTAGGAGCTGCTGCTGCTTTAGCTCTCGCTCGCGCTGCTGCTCTGCTCTTGCTCTCGGTCCCCTTCCAGGTCTGCTCTTGCTATTGCTCTTGCTCGCGCTGCTGCTCTCGCTCTTGCTCTTGCTTGCGATGCTGCTCCGATTTAGCTACACTTCAGTCGACTGAATCGACTTTTGGGTCAGTCGATTTTCAGGGGGTGGGGAGGGCTCGCCGGGGTGAAGGAAGAACCAGCCGCAGCGGGGAGGGGGGCTTACCGGAGAGGTATCCCACTATCTATCTTAGGGTTCAGGATGGGGGTGGTGGTCGCCGGCGGTGGCGGGGCGTTGGCGGGGCGGTGGCGTGGGGATCACCGGATAAAAAGCTCGGCATGGGGGGCTAGAGGGATGGCCGAGGCGGCGGCGGACCGGCGGTGGGGAGTGTTTTTGGGGCGGGCGGGGCGGCGCACCGCCGGCCGCGGGCGGCGGGGGACTGCTGTTTGGCCAGTGGTGGCTGGCGGCTCAGGGGGGTGGAGGTTGAAGATGAACCGCAGGCCCTTGATTTCGTATCCAATGGCTGCAAAATTGACTGACTAGAGATGAAAAAGTCAGTCAACCGACGTGTAGCCTCACCTTGCTAGTGCGTTCAATTTCGACAGCAAAATTCAGTTTCGACAATTAAGTTCAGTTTCGATAGTTAAGTTCAGAGATGAGCGGCTGATGTATTTTACATCTAGCACTTTGTGGTTATGTATTTTACGTCATGTATTGGAGATGCTATTAGAATTCCACTCAGGTTAACATTGTTCGTTGTCTCTCTTGTCTTGCTTCAGCGTCAGTGTCGTACAACTCACTGGAGCTGCTCCAACGACGAAACCCTCCATCACAGCGGAGCAGTACCTCAGGCTCCATCTCCAGACGCCTAAGATCTTCTTCCCCTCTTCCGACAGCAAAGTCAGCCGAAGCATCCTCACCGGCCAACCGAATCACGCCGAGATCGACATGGCTTCGCCAAAGAGGTTGTACACTTGTTGCATCTCTTTTTTTACTCTACATGTTATATATATTGTCCACTGAGCACACGGATTTGTTCCTTTAGTGTCTCCTTGAAAGAAAAAAATGTAGGAATTTTAATTTTCACTTGTCCTCCTTTTCAAATTCCTATTCATGAATTCCACTCAGGTTAACATTGTTCGTTGTCTCTCTTGTCTTGCTTCAGCGTCAGTGTCGTACAACTCACCGGAGCTGCTCCAACGACGAAACCCTCCATCACAGCGGAGCAGTACCTCGGGCTCCATCTCCAGACGCCTAAGATCTTCTTCCCCTCTTCCGACAGCAAAGTCAGCCGGAGCATCCTCACCGGCCAACCGAATCACGCTGAGATCGACATGGCTTCGCCAAAGAGGTTGTACACTTGTTGCATCTCTTTTTTTACTCTACATGTTATATATATTGTCCACTGAGCACACTGATTTGTTCCTTTAGTGTCTCCTTGAAAGAAAAAAATGTAGGAATTTTAATTTTCACTTGTCCTCCTTTTCAAATTCCTATTCATGAATCACAAGACTAAGAGATAGTAGCATAATAGCATTATAACTGTACATTTTCTTGTGGTTTGACTTAATCTCACCATGCTTCTTTGCATCCTGTGATCTTCCAATTGTTGTGAATCAAACACCCAGATTGGCAGAAATCCTATGTTTTTAAATTCTCTGTTTTGCACGTGCATTCCTATCCTATTCCTGTCTATTTCCTATCTGTGCATTGTTGGAATCCTCCAATTCGAACGAGCCCTTACAGAATTACTTCTCTTACAGATAGTTGTCAAAGAAAACCTTGTGTGGTTTGTCCCGCTCCTGCTGCGCCGTCGTCCACCCCAGCTCAGCTGCTCCAACGACAGAAGGGTCCAGCACAGCAGGGATCCGGCCTCCAGCCTATCTTTTGCCGCCTCAGATCTTCTTCCCCGCTGTTGGCAGCCATGAAAACTGCATTACCATCATCAACCGAGCAGATGACCTCGAGGACTACACGGGTCCGCAAGAGAGGTCGCACTCTTTCGTGTCTGCTTACGTTATGCACCGCTTAACATTACATGCTACTTTATCGTCCTGTTCACCGATTAGACTTTGATTAAGATCCAAACTAATGGTCAAACTTGAGTTTTTAAATGGTTGTGGGGTACATATCAGGGCTGCTATCAATAGTATCTATCTACTATCTGGTTAATCTCCAGTGTCTACTATGAGTTTCATGTTGGGTGTGAAACAAATAGTAAAGAAGCCATTATCTGTATTTTCTGACTGAAGCCATTATCTGCCTGCTATTATTGGTTTTGGGTCTATACACAGGTTGCTACCATCACTCTGGATTTCTGAATGCACTCCTTACATAATCTCACTATGTTTTATTCCTATGCATGATAGTTATTGTAAACAATGGAACTGAACATGTAGAGCAAAAGAGACGAGCCTTGCGTGGCAATAAAATTTCAGGCAGACGTCGCTCCATGGTAGGCGCAAAGGCAACCCCCCCTCCATGCATTTCGGATTGTAATCGAGAGGAAGATATCTGTTCTGAGGAGGATTCAGAAGGAGAAGACAACTCCTATTTACCCCCTAAGGTCTTCGCTCTAACTTGGCATGCTGATGTTGGTTATATCATGCATATGGTGTCTTGCATTGCTTACTTTATACATCAAATATGTCATCTACTTAGTTTAGACATCCTTTGTGCGAATGCCATCTGTTTAGTTTATTCATCGTTTACGTGAATCATGCAACGCCATCTTGTTTAGCCAGGCATCATATATGTGAATTTTGCAATGCCATCCTGCTTAGCCTGTCATCTTATATGTAAATTATATCAGGCCATCCTTTATTTTTCATTACATATTACATTTTTCAACAATGTTAGTACATTCAACTGCTCTTCGTGTGCATCAACCATTTGACACGGTGATGGCAAATTCTGGAGTGAAAACAAGGTCTTCAGAGCAGACTATGCTATCCGACGAAGTGCATATCTCGTTGGTTACGGATAGCTCCTCAGAGGAGGATTCAGAGACAGATGACCAATCCTATTCCCCCCCCCCCGCGAGGTGTATGCTCTAACTTGGCAGGGTTATGTTGCTCATATCGTGTGTATGGTGTCTCGCATTGCTATGTCATTTGATTAGTTTAGACATGCTTTGTGTGAATGCCACCTGTTCAGTGTCTAATTACTATATATGTGAATTATGCATTGCCATCTTGTTGCAAGACATTATATATGTGAATTATACAATGCTATCTTGTTGCAAAGGCATTATATATGTGAATTATGCAATGCCATGTTGTTTAGCCAATCACCATGTATGTGAATTATATCATGCTATCATTTTTTTGTATTACGTGTTCCATTTGTCGACAACGTTTGTATATTCAACTACTCTTCCTGTGCATCAGCCATTTGAAGCGGTGATGGAAGTATCTGGAGTGAAAACAAGGTATTCAGAGCAGACATCTTGCTAGTTACAGAGAGCTCCTCGGAGGAGGATTCAGAGAATGATGACCAGTCCTATTTCCCCCCTGAGGTCTATGCTCAAACTTGGCAAGGTTATATTACCCATGTCATGCATGTTGTCTTGCATTGCTTAGTTTTTACATCATATATGGATTGCCATCTGCTTACTTGCTTACTATATAAATCATATATTTGAATTATATCATGCCATCATGTTTACATAGTACATACACATCATCTATCTGAATTATGGCATGGCAACCCATTTAATAAAGACATCATATAGTTATATCATCTCATCCTGTTTAGTGTTTACATTCATCATATTTTGAATTATGGCATTCTATCCGTGAATGTATGTGAATTATGGCATGCCAACCTATTTAATAAACACATTATATAGTTATGTCATGTCATCCTGTTTACATAGTCTCATATTTTGAACTATGTCTTTCCATCTTTTTTAGTTAGCCATCATAATGTGAAATTGTGTCGTGCTATCCTGTTTAGTTAGCCATCATATATGTGAAATTGTGTCATGCTATCCTTTTTGGTTAGACAACATAAATATGAATTATTTCATGCCCTCTTTTATTCCCCACTATCCATTGCACCTGTCTATCATACAATGTCTATACTTTCAATTACTTTTCTTTTTTATCATCCATTTGAATTGGAGATCATGATGGCAGTATCTAAGGGAGTACCAACATAGTCTTCAGAAAAGATAGTGCTACCAGTTGATGCAGATAGAACCACGATTGTACTTGCCCAAGGACCAGATCCACCACACATAACCCAGACTCTCGCAGATTGTACCCCTACCCAGTTGGACAGAGAACCAGCTACACCCCTTCTAACCCTAACCCCGACAGATAGTAACCCAGTTCCAGTTGACACAACACCGTCTCGACCACAGAGCACCCAAACACGAGCAGTTAGTAAGGGAACTGCAGTGCCCAAAGCACGAGGACCACCACTCCGAATCCCAACTCAAAGCTTAAAGGAGAAGAAGATTTGTTCTCAGCTCAGGTTCTGTAGCTATGGTTCATACTCCTTTGCTCTTGCATTACTGTATTTACTCATACCAACTATTTTCAAATTTGAAGGATGGAATTGAAACTCCAATGGCGCAACAGGTATGTTTTAAACCTGTTTCTTTAACTGGTTTGCTGTTGTAACCTGCTCTATGTTGATTTCAGATTCAATTGAATAAACAGTTATGTTCTCATGTCATGCACATTACAAGTGTTGTTATTGCTCTATAGTTACCCACACTTATATTCTGTCTATTCTGCTTTGTCTTGAACAAATATTATTTGAACTATGTCTCTATCTTGATTTGGCAACAAAAACTAGAATGATATAGACCATAAAGTGACCATGGTACATAGATATATGTTTTTTTCATGTTGTTATCCTGTCCACTTTACTACTGAACTCATTTACCAAAATGAGTTTCATATACAACATGGTAAAAATGTGATGTGTCTTCTTGTTTCTCTTTTAGAATGCGGACAAAATATTGGAGAACAGTACCGCGTTATCCAATGGTATAGGAAGTAATGCAGATAAGGTTCAAGATAGTGAGACATCCCTGTTGGTCTCCAAGAAAGCTGATAAAAACTATCTTGACGACAGTGAGGGAACCCAAAAGTCCTATCTTCATGTAGTGTTTGAGTTACTGGCCACTACTGCTGGCACAAGCTCTTCGAACTCGCTGCCTGAATCAGTTTGTCTTCTTGAGTCTCAACTTCAAGTTGAAAGACATCGATCAGATGTGCTGCGACAGGAAGCTGAAGGACTGAGGAAGTCCCTGCAGAATTCAGATGCATATTTTCTGGTGCAACAGCAAGCGCTAGAGGATTTAAGCGCCAAACAAGAGAAGTTAATAAGCTTGCTAAGCATCTTGCCAGCATTATGGGTACCCAGGATATTGTTTCTTGAGATCTTCTGAAGTGGTTTTAGTTCTGGATTTGTTTTGCTGCGGCGTTTATTTGTGTTGGTCGCCAACTTTGACAACCAGTGTATATGATATGCTGCTTTGTTCCCTATATTTGCACTGGTGGCGAACTTTGATGCCAAGTGGATGTAATATGTGTAATAACCATGATAGCCTAGCGTTAGTTGCTTGCTTATTTATTTCCTTGTTGTCTTGTTTATTTGTTTGCTTGTAGCCATTGCAGTTCTTTTTCCGTGGTTAGCTAGTGGCTGCAATAACCTATTTTTTAAAACTAGGCCACAATAACCATGGGCTAATATTTACTATAGTGACACTGGGCCTCCTACTGGCCGTAGAAATAGTGGGCCTTCTACGGTTCATAGAAACAATGGGCCTTCTACGGGCCATAGAAACAATGGGCCTTCTGCGGGCCGTATCATCAATGGGCCTTATACGGGTCGTACGATCGATTGGCCAAACATGGGCCAAATAGACCGCATTATGGCCATAAACGGGCTAGAGTTGGAATCGTCCATTCATGGGCCAACCATAATGGGCCATCGTTAATAGGCCGTATCTGATGACGATATGAAAACGGCCCAACGTATTAACGGACCACAAATGGGTCGACTGTAACCACGGGCTAAATTTGGCCCACAAGAAGAAAATGACAGTAACGGGTCGTAAGTAAACGGATGCTGGAAATGAGCCCAAGAATAAATGGGCTCTGAGAAGGCTGAAAGATAACATGGGCTGGAAGCGGCCCAACGGAATAATGGGCCGTTAATGGGTACAAAGTGATACACTGTTCATGACGGGCCAGTTTCACCACGGGCCGTTAATGGGTGTAAAGTGATAAACTGTTCATTATGGGCCAGTTTCACCACGGGCCGTTAATAGGCCAAGAGTTACATAAGGCCTCATATGGGCCGAAAGACGTCATGGGCCAGAAGTGAAAACGGGCTGGAATCATATTGGGTGGCCCAGATGACGCTACTGGGCCTAATTCGGATAGGGCGTAATGGGCCTTGGGTTAGCAGGCTGTAAATGGGCTATATGCGAACAGGCCGTTAACAGGGTTTACATGGGCCGGCCCGCCACCTTTTGACCAAGTCAAACGGGCCTTTTCACAGGAATGGGCCTTTGTTGGGCCGTGCCACGTGTCGACGTATCATAGGCGCCTTCTGTCCAATGAGTGGATGACATCTGTCCCAACGATGAGCCGACACGTGTTTCCTCCAGCCAATGATGATTTTACATGTGGAAAATCCCCATTGGTCGGGGCTGTTAACGGGTTATCGGATCCAAAACCCGACCCGATAGCTTAACAGCATTCCGTTACGGTGGATGCCATGTGTCGATCACCCTTGACGAAAGCACTTCTGTGACGCGGGATTTATCGTCATGGAAGTGGACACTTCCGTGATGATAATTTTGGTAATGTCATGGAACACTTCTACGACAGCGCAGGTATGACTATCTTGATTCTGTCATAAAATCGTCATGGATGTACATGCATGACAGAAAATGCGACCTACTGTGACAAACACGTATCATCACGGAACTGTGTTTTTTTGTAGTGATTGGTCCTCGACCCAATCATCGACAGGTTCCATCTCACGCGCGTCCTCATGGACAGCGGTAGCAGCCTTAATTTGCTTTATTAGGACACCGTCCGCAAAATGGGTATAGACTCATCAAGGATCAAGCCCACTAAAACTACCTTCGAAGGAGTAATACTCGGCATAGAGGCCTGTTGCACATGATCCATAATGCTGGAAGTAGTCTTCGGTTCACCGGATAATTTCCATAGCGAAGACATGATCTTCGACATTGTCCCCTTCCACAGCGGCTATCATGCATAGCTCGGACGGACCGCTTTCGCCTGTTTCAATGCAATCCCGCACTACGCTTATCTAAAGCTCAAGATGCCCGGACCACGTGGCGTTATAACAGTCAATGGCAACATGAAGCGCTCCCTCCATACTAAGGAGCATACCGCGGCCCACGCAGCCAAGGCATAGGGTGGCCTCATCAAGCCGAATACTACATCGGCAGTCAAGCCCGTGGACAATGTCAAACGAGTCCGATCTACCCTGCAAAAGGACAGTCCGGCTCGTCCAGAGCTAGATTAGCAATCCAGCCTCCGTCAAACCCCAACTTGATAGAGGCATATGTACCACGCGTACATAACTACGCACTAAATATACCATGGGCAAGGAGGGAGGCCTACTAAAAATAAGGTCCACAATACGGTTCGACCCTATGCAGACCCTCATATTCTTCCTTCTTTCCTTGTTTTTCTTTTTCAGGTTCTTTACAACCCACACCACCCTTCTATGGTACTTAGGGTCCTCTCCTAGGCCCCTCATATACACCCAACCACTGATCCTCTCAAAGGACCATATACTACAGGGAAAAGTGACGTAGACGTGCGACAGAATGTCCAAAAAGATCTTCAAGATCATCTTTTCAAATTTAGGACCTGTATACAACTTTCCCTTGTTCTCGGCATGTAAAATGGTCTTGATGCTAATGGCATCCTCTATAAAAATATGTTTTGATGTTAGACTATAATGGAAACAGTTTCGCCCAACCTTGTTCGGTATTGGTTTACTTCTTAATCCGTTTTCCCACTTTATGTCCGAATTGGCATATACACCTTGGTGCGACTTAAATCGCCAGGGGCTCTATTTGAAGCCATATATATTTTTTTAACAATAGAAAGACCGAACACTCTCAGGGTATACTTTGGTATCCCGAATACTATATTATATGCATCGGCTCTGAATCACGTCTTTTGTCAATAGTTGGGTTGCCCGACTCCTGTGCTTGCTACCTTACGTTCCGTTTTTTTGGCTAAGGTATTAAAGGGAGAAGTACTGCGATTATGTTTCCGGCTGGCCCAGTTAAAATACCTCAGCAGAGAAGGCCGAAAACAGACTGTCTTGATGCAGCGAGAGCTGGTCAGCAATTCGGTGACTTACTAAATCCCTAGCGATTTCTTCCATGTTACACGAAGGACTGGCTTTTTCTAGCCAAGCGTTTGAAAGGCATCCAAGTTCGATAGCCGCATACGCACCAGGGGCTAGTTCTTAGTCCACCATCAAACTCCTATGGCTAAGTGAAAGTGCTAAAGCCGCATAGTCTGTTTGCCTGGATGACAACATAAATCACATCCTTTACGGACCAAGACATTGGGTCAAGAGTGATTACATGTTATTCTGAACACCCCAGTAGTATCTACGTGGGGGCCGAAGCCGACGACTATCAAACTTTCAGCCTAATAATATACGGCCGCACAGGAGAAAAGTAGTTTAGATAACTATATAAAATATATTACACAACCTTGTTTATAATACATTGTCTGGGTAGCCCGGACACATTCACTCGAACATGATGTCCTTTGAGCACTAGCCCTCTATCAAGTGGGCACCTTCCAAGACATCCTCAAAGTAACGCTCCAGTGTAGAGTGACCCTTGCCCCTGGGTGGACCCTTGACGGCCACAATGGCGGCCTTAATTTTTGCCCAGTGCATCTTGACACGGGAAAAGGCCATCCGCGCACCTTCTATGCATGCTGAGCGCTTCACGACCTGCCCTTGGGGAAAGGAGTCGTCAAGCCGCTTGGCCAAGCTGAAGTAGCTGCTCGGAATAGGTCTGGATGGCCATAGCTGAATTATGAGGTCCTTCATGGCCAAACCAGACATCCGATGCAGCTGTGCTAGCTGCATCATCTGGTTGTTCAGCAGTGCTGGTTGCTCCGGCGCCAAGTACTGCAACTAGAAGAGCTTCTCTGTCGTGTTCACTTCTTGGGCCCGGAAATACTTGGCGGCTTCGGCAGCACTCCTCGGGAGATCCGAAAAAGCATCTTGAGCACTCCACAGTCGATTTAGCAAATCACATCTTCGACCGCTGAATATACTCTATAAAAGAAAAGGCTTACCAGCCGCTATCTGTCCGGCTTGCTTGATCTCCTCGCGAGCCGCCCGGGACTCGGACCGTGCCTCCTTCGCAGCCTGAAGAGCCTTCGTGACTTCGGCCGCTTGGGCCTTCTTACTCTCCTCCAAGGACTCACACTTGTTGGCGGCTTCCTAGAGCGCTTGTTCTACTTCGGTCACCCTCGCCTTATACTAAATGCGGATGACCTTCTCGGCCTCTACATCCGTAGCCGCTTTCTCTACGGCTTCTTTGCTTGACCTCGCCTCCTTGGCTTCGGCAAGGGCATCCTTGAGGACCTCGACCTTGGTCGCGTTGCCTACAACCATTTGTTTGCATAGCGTCGCATGAGCATAAACTCTGAGTTTGCATTATAATTTAGGCTTGTAAAGGGGTCTCTTTCAAAAAGAAAGCATACCCTGGGCCTCATTGAACCGCTTGTTAATACGGTCAATCTCATTGTCAACCAGCTTCAGTTTCTGTTGGAGTTCGGATACTTCAACATCCCTAGCTGCAGCCGCCAACAGTGAAGCCTGTTTATCAAAATAAGATGAAGGCGTTATCTCCGGCAACTATTTGATCCTCTATCCGGCTCTATTTTCAAAAGACCCAAATAGAGTCCCAGGGGCTACTATCTATATACAGGCATCCCTTACCTCAAAACATGTTAACTAGCTAGTGAAAGGTTCATTCGTACCACTTTTGGCGGACTGAACTTTCTCAACCACCGTACCCATCAGGGTACGGTGCTCTTCCACAACGGAAGCACGTTGAAGCGCTTCCCTCAACGCATCAAGCGCCTCTGGATGGATAGAGGTCGCCGGTGGAGTCAACGCTCCCCTTTCCCTTGAAGGGGGCTGCTCACTCGACTTTGGAGCCATGTGGATCTCTAGAGTGGTATTCGGCTGGGGGGCAGACTAATCCGAGCCCCCATCATCAGTTTACATGGGCATAGTGACCCCCTTGTTTTCGGCAGCCAAGGCATTACCCTTTGGCCCCGCTTCAGCGGCCTTCCGCACCTCCCCTGGCCTGGAGAAGTCCTTTGGGACAACACCTCGGTGTCATCCGCAGCTCGTGGCGGAGAGGTTAGCGGAGGCATTTCGCTCTCCATCATCTCAGGCGCCAGTGAGTTTCCCGAAGACGGCAATTGTTGGGGGAGATCATGGGCCGGACTGAAAACACGTAGATGAAATATTATCCTACGATCTATAAAAGTCCAGATGTAGGTATAGTATCTTTAAATACTTATGATTCGGCCGGGGGCTTCGACCTGAGGCGCCGCTCGGGGATGACTTCGGCGTCCGATTCTGAATCATCTGAAAGGGAAATCCTCCCCTTGTTGGACGCCTCTGCTTCTAGGTCCGCGGACGCTGCCCTTTTCTTCTCTTCCTTAAGGGGAGAATTTCTCTCCTCCTCTTCCTTCTCATCTTCATCTCCTTCATGGGAGGAGAGAACCTCAGTGTCTTCGGACACAATGTCCAAAGTACCTTTATGGCAGAGGCCACTTCTGGCGTCCTTGGCCTTCTTCTTGGCCTTCTTCTCTGGTGCCTGGTACATCGCCGGTACTAGCATCTTCGTTAGCAGAGGAATAGCTGGGTATTCGGGCAGTGGAGCTGGACATTGATCCGCTCTGCTTTCTTCGTCCAGATCTGAAGGAGAAAAGGAAGTCTTAGCATACTCCTCGAATCTACAAGTAGAGGTTATGTTTGGAAATCTGAAAGCTTACTGGAGTGGCCGGGTGAGCGCAGTCGAGGCCGAGGTCTTCAGTCGTTCCCGGCCACGATTTCTGGGCCTTGAAAAGCAGCTTCCAGATTTGTTCATGCATCGTGCCGAAGAAGTGCTGCAAGGTCCGAGGGCTGGCCGGATTGAACTCCCACATATGGAGAGTCCGGCGCTGGCAGGGGAGAATCCAGCGAAAAAGCATCAACTGGATCACATCGGCGAGGCTGATGTTCTTCTCTATCACACCCTTGACGCGCTTCTGCAGCGTCATCACCTCGTCGGACGATGCCCAGTACAGACCCTTTTTAACCCATGATGTGAGCTACATTGGAGGCCCAGATTTGAACTCTGGAGTGGCGCCCATGTGCCATCGTGAGGTTCTGTGACATAGAACCACTCCTTTTGCCATCCCTTCACGGTCTCCATGAAGGCCCCCTGGGGCCAAGTGACATTGGGGAGCTTGCTCACCATGGCGCCGCCGCACTCCATGTGTTGACCATCGACCACTTTCGGCTTCACATTGAAGACCTTGAGCCATAATCCGAAGTTGGGGGGGCGATGTGGAGGAACGCCTCACACACGACGATGAACGCCGAGATGTGGACGAAGGAATTTGGGGCTAGATCGTGAAAGTCTTGCCTGTAATAGAACATGAGCCCGCAGACAAAAGGCTGGAGAGGAAACCCTAGTCCATGAAGAAAGTGGGGGATAAAATACTACCCTCAAATTGGACTCTGGAGTGGGGACGACCTACTTTTCGGTAGGAAGCCGGTGCGTGATTTCCGCGGCCAAGTACCCCGCTTCCCGGAGTTCCTTGATGTTCTCCTCCGTGACGGAGGAGGCCATCCACTTGCCCTGAGCGCCAGATTCGGACATGGCTGGAGTGTTTGATGGGGACGAAAAGAATTGAACTCGGGTGCTGGAGCTCGATGGCGGATGGGCTGAGGAGGAAGAAGGCATGGGGTAAAAAGATGGGTCTTTATCTCCTTATAAAGGCTGTGAATATCAAGCGCCCCCACGAGCCTTAAAACTAGCCTATTCCCAAGGGGTCGTGCTAATGACACGGTTGGATTACCAAAACCCGTATCGATGAGAATCCCGTAATACGAGGACACGATCTCTGTTTTGACAAGACGTGTCAATGAGGACCGCGCCCCGAAATATGAAGTGGGAGGCTAAAAATGGTTCGAAATAATAATAAGGCCAGAACATAACGTCTCGCCGAAAAAGTTGTCCATGGACACAACTTATTTTTTTAAGTGTTTTGCCCTTGTGGTTCAGGGTTGTGACTGTTATACGGAGCCGAACATAGTTTTTTTGACCAACTGCTTTGGAGTATTCGAAGGAGGAACCCGTCTTGCAATGCCGAAGACAATATGCGTGCCGGACATATCTTCATTGAAGCCTGGTTCAGGGGCTACTGAGGGAGTCCTGGATTGGGGGGTCCCCGGGCGTCCGCGCTATGTGATATGGGCCAGACTAATAGGCCGGGAAGATACAAGATCCCGTGTCCAGATGGGACTCTCCTTTGTGTGGATGGCAAGCTTGGCGTTTGGATGTGAAGATTCCTTTCTCTGTAAACTGGATTTGTACAACCTTAGGCCCCTCCGGTGTCTATATAAGCTGGAGGGTTTAGTCCGTAGAGGCACTCATAATTAGATAGGCTAGACATCTATGGTTTAGCCATTACGATCTCGAGGTAGATCAACTCTTGTAACCCCTATTCTCATCAAAGTCAATCAAGTAGGAAGCAGGGTATTACCTCCATCAAGAGGTCCCGAACTTGGGTAAACATTGTGTCCCCTGCCTCCTGTTACCTTCGATCCTTAGACACACAGTTCGTGACTCCCTACCCGAGATCGGCCGGTTTTGACACCGACAGTTGTCCTACACGACACCTCACTCGCGTGTGACGCTTTCGGTGGGCCCTCGAGGTCGTCCTTCATCACTTTGACCAACAGCCGGTAGAGAGGCTAATTTGACCGGCAAGGTAGAACCTTTTTTGTTTGTGTTATGGTGGGAGTATATAGTATGCGTCGAAGAGGTGGGAGGGGACTACAATATAAACTACGTACGCGTCCGTGCTTAGTGTTGGGACTTTTTGGTTTTCAAGGCACGTGCCACATCAAAGTTGTGCATTGGCTATTCAAAGATCACAAAACACCTCTTTGGGCCACATGCATGCAGATGGTGGTTATGGACACTCATGTATGATGCTTCCATCTACGGGCCCGTGAGGTCATTGTCGATGCATGCATCACTTTGACCTACATCGGGAGAGGTTAATTAATTTCACTATCAAGGAGGATTATTTTTGGGTTGTATTACCATAGGAGCATATAGTATGTGTCGAAGAGGGGGAAGGGGACTAGCATATGTAGTACGCTTCATGAACCTTGCTCTATGTGGGGACTATGGTTTTCGAGGCATGTGTCACATCAAAGTTGTGCATTTTGGGTATTCAACATATGTTTGACCCACATGCAAAGTGATGGTGGTTCTCCTCTCGCACCCACTCATGCGATTAACATTGACATCGATGATTTCCATCTATGGGCCCGCTTGGTCCATCACTACTTAGCCTGACAACGAGAGAGGTTAATTTGACTTAGGAGGGGATTATTTTGTTTGTTTGTATTATGGTATATAGGTCATTCTCTGGGATTACATGATACAGTTTGAGCACTACACATCCATGTGTACGCATGAATCCCACTCCCATCAAGTCGAAGTGGCAGGTACCATGACATGTCATGAACCGATCTCGCTCTGTGGGGGACTGTACGATTTTCGACGCACGCGGCACATCAATGTTGTGAATGGTATTCAAACATGCATGCACGCATCACCTCCATACATACATATGCATGTAGTGGTTGTCTTCGAATGTTACACTACCTCGCGTGGTTATCGATGACAAGCCTAGATATTCGTGGGCCCATGTGGACATCCGTGATCACTTTGACCGACAACAAGATAGGTTACCATGGAGGATTCTTCCTTTGGTTCGTGTTATCGTAGTAGGTCATGGCGAGATTCAGACCTAATTAAGTTTGAGCGCATACTATGCATGCATGCATCCCCGTCATCGGCTCGAAGTGTGGTGTGATATACATATGCGTCGTCAACTAACCCTCGCTCTGTGTGGGGATTTTTTTTGGATTTCGGGTTCCGGCAAAACCCTTCAGGTTCGAACACTGGGGTGCGCACGAAGATCTCTCCTCCCCCAAGCTCTAACCCTCACCGTGCTCTCAAGCCTCAGCGCATGGAAGTCGCAGAACAAAGGGACACAAGATTTATACTGGTTTGGGCCACCGATGCGGTGTAATACCTACTCCAGTGTGGTGTGGTGGATTGACTCATGAGCTGAGGATGAACAGTTACAAGGGAAGAACAGCCTCCTAAGGAGAGGTCCTCTTGTGCTTGGTGAGTTGATGCGGTCGAGGATCTCTCTCCCTTTTGATGAGCCGATCCCTGGCTACGATGGTGGCTAGCCCTATTTATAGAGGCCCGGGTCGTCTTCCCAAATATTAGGTGGGAAGTGATCCCACCACGGCCAATTTGAAGGGGGACAACTATTACAAGCTATCCTGACAAAAGATGGTCTTCGCCTGCCAAAGGCTCGGGTGATGATGTCGTCTTGGGCTCCACGGTGACCTCCGTCCTGCCATCCTGCTGGTCTTGGTCTCGTTGCACCGATATGGGAACCTTTGCCTGCTGCCTCGAGACTCCTCGCCTGCACTTGCGTCCTTAGCACCATAGAGGAAACGAGGACACTGCACACGTTGGCGCCCACCTGGCCTTGGTCGTCATGGCTTCCGTCACGGGAACCTCGTGATGTGCCCCTTGCCTTGATCTCTCCGCCCCTCGCGAGCCAGCCTGGTGAGGCCGCCTCCGAGGAGGTCTTGCATCGTCTGCCTTGCGAGGCTTGGCCCCTCGCGAGGGTCTTGAGTGTTTTCTGGTGAATATGGGCCGTACAGGGCCGCTGGTGGAGCCACGCCGTGGGCCGCAGGCAGGCAAGTCTAGGGACCCCCATTCCCAGGACGTCGACAGAAGCCCCCGGGACCAAGGCGCGCTCGGGCTTGGCTTCGAGGCGAAGCCAAGGGGCAAGTGCGGAGCGCCGTGGGCCCCAACAACCTGCGGCCTTGCTTGACACGTGGTGGTTGATTGGATGTGGGCGTCTCCGCTTCCCCATGCTACCTCGATAACTGCCCGACTTGACAAGTCCTTGCTGCATGCAGAAAAAGATCATTATTACCTTAGATCGCGGAGGCCGGCGGTTGGCCTCCCCTTGGCTATAAATGGGAAGAGGGGAGCAGAGCCTCCATCACCCATCTCTTCCTTCGCTCCTCCTGCTCCTTCTTCTTCCTTGCTTCATTGCTTTCTGCATTGACCATGGCACCGATACGGAGGTCCTCAGCCGCGGAGAAGGGAAAGACCCCCTCGACGAGCCTGAGCCACTTCCGCCGAAAAGAGGATGTCCCATCGTTGCGACATAGTCGTGAGGCCGGAGGTCTCGAGGCGCTGGTGTGAGCGGCCACCTCCGGGGTATCCGCTGCCCTATAAGCCAGAGCCGAGGGCTCCGGAGGGTGAAGCGGCGAATGGCACCACCCACGGCATGGCCGTGGTCACCGCACCACGATGACGCACACCGTCGCCCCAAGAGCCCACGTCGCGGACTCCTCTCCTGAACTCGTGCTGTGGGCGGCGATGCCTCCACGCACTTGGATTCGCTTCCTGCAGTTCTTATCCGCCGAGATGCCGCCGAGGGCCCCCCTCGAGCTTTGGCTGTAGCACGCCGACTGCGACGCTCCGGTGACTGGAGCAGAGATCGAAGCTATCTCCTCAGGCAGGATCTTCATGACCCGTGGCTGGGGCGAGGTCGCTCGAGTCTGCTGTGCGGAAGGCACCCTCGCCATCCACTTCGAATACAACGGCGCCTCCATGATGTTCTTCAAAGTCTTTGACGTAGAAGGCCGCCGCTTGGAGTGCTGCCCTGAAGGGGGTCGTCAGGACGGTGCTACAGCTGCCTTTGAGCCTGCTGCTGGCTTCGGTAGCAACTACTCCAGCAGTAGTGGTGACTCCTGGTGGTCCAGTGATTCTCCCGAGCCCGACGAAACTCCGGAGACAAGTGACGACAGCTATGTGCCCCGAGCTCTCGCCGCGCCCAGAGCAAGGTTGCAGCGTTCGGCCGCCGCCATCGCTGATCTGGATGGGGTTGGCGTCGGCCTCCTGTGGCTGACTGTTGATGATGGTGTCGGCGGCATTCAGCGCGTGTAGATAGGCCCCCTAAAAACTCCTTTCTTTCGTTCCCTGCGAGGAATCAAGACGGACCCCGTGGGGGTGTGTAATTTCTTTTGTTGATATTGTCCTTATTATGAAATTTTGTGAAGGCATGTCCTGCTTCGGCTCGGTCTCCCCCTTTCCAACCCTGCAGCAGCTTGGTGCTCTACGCCGATAGGTCTCGATCCCTAGGCAGGCTGCAGCCATTGCTAGTATGCCAGGTCGCGATGCCGTGGTCAAGGCCAGGTGGTGAGTGGCCCAAGGTCCAGTAAGAGCTCCTGAGGCGCGATGCTCAGGAGGTCCCCTTTAGAGCTCAAGCTGCTACCTAAAGGCGGGAACGGGAGGCGCCGCCACCGCAGCAGGGCTGCGAGAGGTGGGAATCTTATGCCATAGCTCTTGGCTGACCCGGGTGCAAAACATATCTTGGTAGTCCGGAGTTGTTTCCTTGTGTTACTCCAGACTCGTGAGCCGACGGCCCTACTGTAGCCAGGTTAGGCCCATGCGAGCCTCCTCCTCTTGTCCATGTTGTTCTATGTGCTCTACGTCCTTAGGTCCCGGCCCTCGAGCGAGCTCGGACGCCGCTGGTATGCCAGGTCGCGTTGCTGTGGTCAAGGCCAGGGGTTGAGGGCTGGAGAGCTAGCTAGAGCTCCCGAGTCACGATGCTCAGGAGGCCCCCTTTTAAAGCTCAAGCGAATTGCATGGAGAAGAGGGAGCCCTTGGTGCCGCCCGTTGTTGTCCTCAGGAGGTTCCTGCAGGTTAGCGTGAGGAGGGACACAAATTGCCACTATGATTGCCTATCTGCGACTGGTCGCTCCACGAGAAGGTGAAGGCACTGAGGGCCTAGTGAGGTGACGTGCGCGGGCATGCCGCGAGCCAGAGCTCGACCGCTCAGATTTGTCAGCGTTGCAGGGATGGACCCGAGCACAAGCACCGTGCTGGCATGAGTGCTCCCGTGGTGGGTGATAATCAAGCAGGTAATGACCATAAATAACTCATGCATGGAAAGCAACCTAGATTAGGTAAATGCAAGAACGATACATGCCACTGGGTCGGACCCGAGCGGCCTAGGGATGATGCAGCCCGAGGGGCGCCCCCAGCAGGGTAAGCTAAAGATGCAAGAGGATACATGCCATAGGACAGGCCCATGCGACCTGGGAATGATGCAGCCCAGGGGGTGCTCCCAGCTGAACGAACTTGGAAAATGTCACTTGGTTTTGTCTTCGAAGGAGCATTGGGGTAGGTGAAGCAGCGCGCTAAAGAAGTCGCTCCTCACGAGCCATCGAGACCTTGAGCCTCGGGAGGCTCTGGGGGCTCAGGTGACCTCCTGAGGACTGTCTCCATCTCTGCCAGGACCGCGTGATGCCTGGCCTCCTGGGTCACCAGGATGCTCCGTAGATTGCGCTGGAAGGCGGTTTCTACGCTCTGCAGGCCGAACGGCATGCGAACGTAGCTGTGTGGTGGACCCTCACACCGGCCAGCACGCGAGGGCCAGAAGCGCTCCTGAGATGCGGCCCTGTTGAGCCCTGGGATGTCGATGTAGACGCGCAGCTCGCCACCCTCGCCCGGGTGGGGATCTACACCAGCTGGGCAGCAGCCGTCGCGTATCGCCTTTGCTTCCTGAAGCTCCTGGGTGGCCTTGGTGATGAACTCCTGAGCGCCGGGCGCTCCTCGCCCGGTGCCCTCCCGAGGGAAACGGGCCACAAAGCATGCCTCCACGTGGTGCCCGAGTGCCTCCCTCGTGATGTTGGCCAGGTCCATGGTCCTCTAGAAGAGATCCCCCGAGCCCTGCCCGAGGAGTGTGTCGGGCGCGCCTTCCTATGCGAGGGAGGAAGGCGCCCCAGGTGCAGGCGCCGATCCAGAGGTGGCACCGCTGGAGGCGCCGCTCCCCTGAGGCCCTGTGTAGTGTAGCTGCTTCTTCTTCTTGGGGATGGCCTTAGGAGGGTACCGCGCACCCTCGCTAGCAGGGTCTTCGATTGATGCGGCTTGGAAGACACGCTCGAGGGAGCACACCGCATCTCTTTCTTCGCAGGGGATTGTGATGATGCCGCCGCTTCCCGGCATCTTGAGAACGCTGTAGCCATGGTGGGGCACTTCCATGAATTTGGCTAACGCTGGGTACCCGAGGATGGCGTTGTACGACAGACGGATGTGGGCGACGTCGAAGTCGACGAGCTCGGCGTGGTAGTTGTCGTGCTGACCGAAGGTGACAGGGAGATGATCTTGACCTATCGGGGTGGTAGAGCCGCCGGTCTCTCCTGAGAAAGGCTTGGTGGGCTGAAGCTGATCGTATGGCACTTGGAGGCTGTCGAATGTCTCGACAGATAGGACATTGAGCCCTGCGCCACCGTTGATGAGGGTCTTGGTGACTTGGACATTGCTGACGACGGGTGAGCAGAGCATTGGGAGGACACCAGCGGTCGCCGCGCATTTGAGCTGGTCCACCGAGCTGAAGGTAATGGAGTACTTGGACCATCTGAGCGGGCGTGTGGCCTCGAGCTTGGGGAGGGCTGCATTCACATCGCGAGAGAATTGCTTGAAGATGCACTGGGAAGCCGGGGCCTGAGCACCACCCAAGATGCAAGCGAGGGCGTGTGGGTCCTGGAAGCCCCTAGCCCCCTCGTCCTGATGGTGGTTCTCGTTCCTCCTTGGTGGTGGCGGCAGCGGAGGGAGACCAGGATTGCCCTAAGGACGGTCCTCACGAGGCTGGTCCCTCCTAGCGCCCTCACGAGGCTGGTCCTGCCAGCGCTCCTCACGAGGCTGGCCGCGCCACTCCTGGCGGGAGCCATAGTCGTCCCAGCGTCCTCCGCCTCGTACTCCTCCTTGGCCGTAGCCCCGGTCATTGTGCTCGGGGCATCGACCGAAGCGTCCGTCTCGATTGGCCCAAAGCTCTTGACAATCGTTGGTGTTGTGGCTGCGCACGTTGTGGAAGGCGCAGAACGGACGGCCGCCCTTGGATGACTCGGGGAGGTCCCGACCGCGCTTTGTGTCTGGCTCTACCGCAAGTACGGCCACTCCCTTGTGCTTCACGTCCTTGACCTTGGCCTTCTTTTCCTCTAGATCGGTGGCGCGGAGCTCAAGGAGGGAGAGATGCCCCTCCTCAGCCCTCGCGCACTTGGTCGCTATGTTGAACAGCTCCAGGGTCGTGCATAGCTCGCCCTTCATTTTGATGTAATGGACGCCGTCAGAAAAAGGTGAGATGATGGCCTCATCCGTCACCTTGGGAATCTTGAGACACACGCTGTTGAAGCGCTGTATATACTTCTGCAAGGTCTCTCCCGCCTGTTGCTTGATGCGGCGCAGGTCACCCGCGGCCGGAGGGCGGTTGCGAGTGCCCTGGAAGTTGGCGCCAAAGTGGTCGCGCATCTCATCCCAGGAGGAGATCGAGCCTGGCGGCAGGTTCAGGAGCCACGAGCGAGCGCCATCTTTGAGAGCCATGGGAAACTAGTTTGCCATGGCCTTTTCATCGCCGCTAGCCGCCTCGATGCTCAGTTCGTAGAGCTGCAAGAACTCCACAAGGTCGGGGGTGTCGTCGTAGTGAGGAGGCAGATCGGGCTTGAACTTGCCTGGCCGGACGACGCTACGCAGCTCGGGAGTGAAGGCGCGGCAGCCTGCCATGGCCACCAGGACCCTTTGCTGATGCGGGGCCTGGCCTTGATGTCTGCGCGCCGCCGCAGGTGGCACACGGTCTTGTCGTGGTGGTGCTGGGAGCGCTTTCTTGTGGCCGGGGAACCTCTTGTGGTGCGGGCACGCGGTGTGGTGGATCACGCCGGGGGACCACGCGTCTTGGGGCGAGGACACAGTCTTGATGCAGAGGTGGTGGTGGCGCTCCGTGAGCTATGCATCTCGGCGTAAGGGCGCCATCTTGATGTGGAGGCAGAGGAGGCGCTCCGTGAGCCACATCACCCGAGGCTGGAGGTGGGCGAGGCAGCAGGAGGGATGGTGCAGGAGAGCCTCCCGCGGCGCTGACGAGCTCGGCGATGCGGTCCAACCAGTCCTCGTAGAGGTCGTCGACCGGACGGTAACGTAGGAGCTCGCATGCCATGAGCAGCGCAGCCTGCGCGTCCATGGCTGCACGGCGAGCGTGAGATGATGAGTCGGTCGAAGTCAGCGATGGCGTGGCGGTGCGGCCATCCCGCCGCATGGAGGGGTGCAGTGAGGACGCTTGCTTCTCGTTTGCTACCGGGCCGGTAGCAGCGTTGGCAATAGGAGATGTAGAACGACAGGGGGGCCCGCTGACAGGGGCTATCTGAGCGATACGGGCGGCTAGGGCGGCCAGGCGCTCGGCGTGGGCTCGGCGTGTGTCCAACATGGATGTGGTGGAGCAGCGGAACGTGGATCAGCGGAAGGAAAACTTTAGCGCACCCCTACCCGGTGCGCCAAATGTCAGATTTCGGGTTCCGGCAAAACACTTGAGGTACGAACACTGGGGTGCGCACGAAGATCTCCCCTGCCCCAAGCTCTCACCCTCACCGCAATCTGAAGCCTCAGATCGTCGAACTCGTAGAACAAAGGGACACAAGATTTATACTTGTTCGGGCCACCAGTGCGGTGTAATACCCTGCTCCAGTGTGGTGTGGTGGATTGCCTCTTGGGCTGAGGATGAACAGTTACAAGGGAAGAACAACCTCCTGAGGAGAGGTGCTCTTGTGCTTGGTGAGTTGGTGGGTCGAGGATCTCTCTCCCTTTTGATGAGCCGATCCCTGGCTACCATGGTGGCTAGCCCTATTTTTAGAGGCCCGGGTACTCTTCCAAAATATTAGGCGGGAAGGGATCCCACAACGGCCAATTCGAAGGTGGACAACTAGTACAAGCTATCCTGACAAATGATGGTCATCGCCTGCCAAAGGCTCGGGTGATGACGCCGTCTTGGGATCCACGGCGACCTCTGTCCTGAGGTCCTGCTAGTCTTGGTCTCGTTGCACCAATATGGAAACCTTTGCCTGCTTCCTTGGGACTCCTCCTATGCGCTTGCCTCCTGAGCACCAAAGAGGAAACTAGGACACTGCACATGCTGGCGCCCGCCTGGCCTTGGTCGGCATGGCTTGCGTCACAGGAACTTCATGAGGTGCCCCTTGCCTTGATCTCTTCGCCCCTCGTGAGCCAGCCTGGTGAAGATGGGCCGTACAGGGCCGCTGGTGGAGCCACGTTGTGGGCTGCAGGCAGGATAGTCTGGGGACCCCCGTTCCCAGGACGCCGACATTTTTGGTTCCAAAAACCATGGTGTCACATCAAAGTTGTTCCACTGTGTATTAAAACATCAACACATCCATACATATGTTTGAAGGAAACATGTCCTAGAGGTAATAATAAAATTGTTATTTATATTTCCTTATATCATGATAAATGTTTATTATTCATGCTAGAATTGTATTAATCAGAAACTTAGTACATGTGTGAATACATAGACAAATAGAGTGTCCCTAGTATGCCTCTACTTGACTAGCTCGTTAATCAAAGATGGTTAAGTTTCCTGACCATAGACATGTGCTGTCATCTAATGAACAGGATCACATCATTAGAGAATGATGTGATGGCCAAAGACCCATCCGTTATCTTAGCATAGTGATCGCTTAGTTTTATTGCTATTGCTTTCTTCATGATTTATACATATTCCTCTGACTATGAGATTATGCAACTCCCGAACACCGGAGGAACACCTTGTGTACTAACAAACGTCACAATGTAAATGGGTGATTATAAAGATGCTCTAGAGGTGTTTCCGAAGGTGTTTGTTGAGTTGGCATATATCGAGATTAGGATTTGTCACTCTGAGTATCAGATAGGTATATCTAGGCCCTATCGGTAACGCACATCACTATAATCCTTGCAAGCAATGTGACTAATGAGTTAGTTGCAGGATGATGCATTACGGAACGAGTAAAGAGACTTGCCAGTAATGAGATTGAACTAGGTATGATGATGCCGACGATCGAATCTCGCGCAAGTAACATACCCATGAAAAAGGGAATAACGCAAGTTGTTATGCGGTTTGACTGATAAAGATCTTCGCAAAATATGTAGGAGCCAATATGAGCATCCAGGTTCCGCTATTGGTTATTGACCGGAGATATGTCTCGGTCATGTCTACATAGTTCTCGAACCCGTAGGGTCCGCATGCTTAACGTTCGATGATGATTTGTCTTATGAGTTATGTGTTTTGGTTACCTAAGTTTGTTCGGAGTCCCGTATGAGATCACGGACATGACAAGGAGTCTCGAAATCATCAAGACATAAAGATTAATATATTGGACGATGTTATTCGGACACCGGATGAGTTCCGAGAGGTAGCGGGTAACTATTGGAGTGTGAGAGGGTTATCGTAACCCCCCAGGGGAACTAATGGGCCTTCATGGGCCTTAGTGGGGAGAGAGAACGGCCACAAGGGGCTGGCCACCCCCCTTGGTAGTCCGAATTGGACTAGGGGAAGGGGGCGGCGCCCCCCTTTCCTTCCCTTCCCCCTCTCCCTTCCTCCTTCCCCCTTCCAACAAGTGGAATCCTACCAGGACTTGGAGTCCTCGTAGGACTCCCCTCCTTGGCGAGCCCTACAGGGGCCGGCCAGCCTCCCCTCTCATCCTTTATATACGGGAGCAGGGGGCACCCTATAACACACAAGATCAATTGTCTTAACCATGTGCGGTGCCCCCTCCACAGTTTATCGCCTCGGTCATATCGTCGTAGTGCTTAGGCAAAGCCTTGCGCCAGTAACTTCATCATCACTGTTAGCACGTCCTCGTGCTAACGAAACTCTCCCTCGTCCTCAACTGCATCAAGAGCTCGAGGGACATCATCGTGCTGAACACGGAGGTGCCGTACGTTCGGTGCTAGGATCGGTTGAATCGCGAAGACGTTCGACTACATCAACCGTGTTACTAAACACTTCCGCTTTCGGTCTACGAGGGTACGTGGACACACTCTCCCCTCTTGTTGCTATGCATCACCTAGATAGATCTCGCATAATCGTAGGATTTTTTTTGAAATACTGTGTTCGCCAATAGTGGCATCCGAGCCAGGTCTATGCGTAGATGATATGCACGAGTAGAACACAAAGAGTTGTGGGCGATAATAGTCATACTGCTTACCACCAACGTCTTACTTTGATTCAGCGGTATTGTTGGATGAAGCGGCCCGGACCGACATTACATGACCATGTTCATGAGACTAGTTCTACCGATGTGCTTTGCACACAGGTGGCTGGTGGGTGTCTGTTTCTACAACTTTAGTTGAATCGAGTTTGACTGCGGCCGATCCTTGTTGAAGGTTAAAATAGCACACTTGAGGAAAAATTGTTGTGGTTTTGATGCGTAGGTAAGAATGGTTCTTGCTAGAAGCCTGTAGGAGCCACGTAAAACTTGTAACAACAAAGTAGAGGATGTGTAACTTGTTTTTGTAGGGCATGTTGTGATGTGATATGGTCAAGACGTGATGAGATAGTTTGTTGTATGAGATGATCATGTTTTGTTAAAGTTATCGGCAAATGGCAGGAGCCTTATGGTTGTCTCTTTATTGCATAAGATGCAAGCGCCATATAATTGCTTTACTTTATCACTATGCAATAGCAATAGTTGCAAAAGCAATAGTTGGCGAGACGACCATGTGACGAGAGGTTGATAGAGATCAAGATGATGGAGATCATAGTGTTATGCGGGTGACGATGGAGATCATGACGGTACTTTGGAGATGGAGATCAAAGGCACAAGATGAAAATGGCCATATCATGTCACATATTTTTATTGCACGTGATGTTTATCTTTCATGCATCTTATTTTTCTTAGTACAACGGTAGCATTATGAGATGATCCCTTACTAAAATTTCAAGGTATAAGTGCTTGAGTATGCACTGTTGCAACAGTTCTTCGTGCTGAGACACCAAGTGATGCTCGGGTGTGATAAGCTCTACGTTCACATAAAATGGGTGCAAGCAAGTTTTGCACGTGCAGAATACTTGGGTTAAACTTGACGAGACTAGCTTATGCAGATATGGCCTGAGAACATTGAGACTGAAAGGTCGAATTTGAATCATATAGTAGATATGATCAACATAGAGATGTTCAACCTTGAAAACTATTCCATCTCACGTGATGATCGGACATGGTTTAGTTGATATGGATCACGTGATCATTTAGATGACTCGAGGGATGTCTATCTAAGTGTGAGTTCTTAAGTAATATGATTAATTGAACTTTAACTTATCATGAACTTAGTCCTGATAGTATTTGCAAATTATGTTGTAGATCAATAGCTCACGTTATAGCTCCCTGTTTATTTTTGATATGTTCCTAGAGAAAAATAAGTTGAAAGATGATAGTAGCAATGATGCGGACTCGATCCATGATCTGAGGATTATCCTCATTGTTGCACTGAAGAATTATGTCCTCGATGCACCGCTAGGTGACAAACCTTTTATAGGAGCAGATGCAGACGTTATGAACGTGTGGAAAGCTCGATATGATGACTACTTGATAGTTTAGTGCACCATGCTTTACAACTTAGAACTGGGACTTCAAAAACGTTTCAAAAAGTCATGGAGCATATGAGATGTTACAAGAGTCGAAATTAGTATTTCAGACTCATGCCCATGTCGAGAGGTATGAGACCTCTGACAGTACTTTGCCTACAAGATGGAGGAGAATAGCTCAACCAGTGAGCATGTGCTCAGATTGTCTGGGTACTACAATTTCTTGAATCAAGTGGGAGTTAATCTTCTGGATAAGATAGTTATTTACAAAGTTCTCTAGTCACTATCACCAAGTTACTAGAACTTTGTGATGAACTATAATATGCAAGGGATGAACAGGACAATACCCGAGCTCTTCACAATGCTAAAGGCTGCGGAGGTAGAAATCAAGAAAGAGCATCAAGTGTTGACGGTTAACAAGACCACCTTTCAAGAAAAGGGCAAAGGGAAGAAGGGGAACTTTAAGAAGAATAGCAAGCAAGTTGCTGCTCCCGGGAAGAAGACCAAGTCTGGACCTAAGCCTGAAACTAAGAGCTTCTACTGCAAAGGAAATGGTCAGTGGAAGCGGAACTGCCCCAAACATTTGGCGGATAAGAAGGATGGAAAAGTGAACAAAGGTATATTTGATATATAGATTATGATTATTGATGTGTAATTTACTAGTGTTCATAGTAACCCCTAGGTATTTGATACCAGTTCAGTTGCTAAGATTATTAACTCGAAACAGGAGTTACAAAATGAACAGAGGCTAGTTGAGGGCGAGGCAACGATGTGTGTTGGAAGTGATTCCAAGGTTGATAAGATCACCATCGCATACTCCCTCTACCTTAGGGATTAGTGTTGAACCAACATAAATGTTATTTGATGTTTGTGTTGATCATGAATATGATTGGATCATGTTTATTGCAATACGGTTATTCATTTAAGTCAAAGTATAATTATTGTTCTGTTTACATGAATAAAACCTTCAACGGTCATACACCCAATGTGAATAGTTTGTTGAATCTCGATTGTGGTTATACACATATTCATAATATTGATGCCAAAAGATGCAAAGTTGATAATGATAGTGCAACATATTTGTGGAACTGCCGTTTAGGTCATATTCGTGTAAAGCGCATGAAGAAAGTCCATGCTGATGGGCTTTTGGAATCACTTGATACTTGCGAACCATGCCTCATGGGCAAGATGACTAAAACTCCGTTCTCCAGAACAATGGAGCAAGCCACTGACTTATTGGAAATAATACATACCGATGTATGCAATCTGATGAGTGTTGAGGCTCGCGGCGGGTATAGTTATTTTCTGACCTCCACAGATGATTTGAGCAGATATAGGTATATCTACTTGATGAAACACAAGTCTGAAACATTTGAAAAGTTCAAATAATTTCAGAGTGAAGTGGTGAATCATCGTAACAAGAAAATAAAGTTTCTATGATCTGATCACGGAGATGAATATTTGAGTTACGAGTTTGGCCTTCATTCAAAACAATGTGGAATAGTTTCACAACTCACGCCACCTGGAACACCACAGCGTAATGGTGTGTTCGAAAGTCGTAACCGCACTTTATTAGATATGGTGCGATCTATAATGTCTCTTACTGATTTACCACTATCATTTTAGGGTTATGCATTAGAGATAGCTGCATTCAAATTAAATAGGGCACCATCTAAATCCGTTGGGACGACACCGTATGAACTATAGTTTGGCAAGAAACCTAAGCTGTCATTTCTTAAAGATTGGGGTAGCGATGCTTATGTGAAAAACTTTAGCCTGATAAGGGCAAACCCAAATCGGAGAAGTTCGTCTTCATAGGATACCCAAAAGAAACTTTTGTGTACACCATCTACCACAAATCCGAAGGCAAGATCTTTGTTGCTAAGAATGAATCCTTTCTAGAGAAGGAGTTTCTCTCGAAAGAAGTTAGTGGGAGGAAAGTAGAACTTGATGAGGTAATTGTACCTTCTCTTGGATTGGAAAGTAGCTCATCGGAGAAATCTGTTCCTGTGATGCCTACACCAACTAGAGAGGAAGCTAGTGATAATGATCATGAAACTTCAGATCAAGTTACTATAGGACCTCATAGGTCGAACTGAGCACATTCCACACCAGAGTGGTACGGTAACCCTATTCTGGAAGTCATGTTACTAGACCATGACGAACCTACGAACTATGAGGAAGCGATGATGAGCCCAGATTTAACAAAATGGGTTGAGGCCATGAAATCTGAGATAGGATCCATGTATGAGAACAAAGTGTGGACTTTGGTGGACTTGCCCAATGATTGGCAAGCCATTGAGAATAAATGGATCTTCAAGAGGAAGACAGACACTGATGGTAGTGTTACTATCTACAAAGCTTGACTTGTTGAAAAAGCTTTTCAACAAGTTCAAGGTGTTGACTACGATGATATTTTCTCACTCGTAGCGATGCTTAAAGTCTGTACGAATCATGTTAGCAATTGCCGTATTTTTATGAAATTTGGCAAATGGATGTCAAAACTACATTCCTTAATGGATTTCTTAAAGAAGAGTTGTATATGATGCAACCAGAAGGTTTGGTTGATCCTAAAGGTGCTAAAAAAGTGTGCAAGCTCCAGCAATCCATTTATGGGCTGGTGCAAGCATCTCAGAGTTGGAATATATGCTTTGATGAGTTGATCAAAGCATACAGTTTTATACAGACTTGCAGTGAAGCCTATATTTACAAGAAAGTGAGTGGGAGCACTACAACCTTTCTGATAAGTATATGTGAATGACATATTGTTGATCGAAAATGATGTAGAATTTTCTGGAAAGCATAAAGGAGTGTTTGAAAGGGGTTTTTCAAAGCAAGTCCTCGGTGAAGCCGCTTACATAATGAGCATCAAGATCTATAATGATAAATCAATACGCGTGATAAGAGTTTTCAATGAGAACATACCTTGACAAGATTTTGAAGTAGTTCAAAATGGAACAGTCAAAGAAGGAGTTCTTGCCTATGTTGCAAGGTGTGAAGTTGAGTAAGACTCAAAACCCGACCACGACAGAATATGGAAAGAGAATGAAAGTCATTTCCTATGCCTCAGTCATTGGTTCTATAAAGTATGTCGTGCTGTATACAAGACCTATTGTGTACCTTGCCATGAGTTTGGTACAGGGGTACAATAGTGATCCAGGAGTAGATCACCGGACATCTGTCAAAATTATCCTTAGAGGACTAAGGAAATATTTTTTGGCTATGGAGGTGATAAAGAGATCATCGTAAAGAGTTACGTCGATGCAAGCTTTAACACTGATCTACATGACTCGGAGTCTAAATTTGGATACATATTAAAAGTGGGAGCAATTAGCTAGAGTATCTCCATGTAGAGCATTGTAGACATAGAAATTTGCAAAATACATACGACTCTGAATGTGGCAGACCCATTGACTAAACTTCTCTCACAAGCAAAACATGATCAAACCTTAGTACTTTTTTGGTATTAATCACAAAGCAATGTGAACTAGATTATTGACTCTAGTAAAACCCTTTCGGTATTGGTCACATGGCGATGTGAACTAATCACATGACGATGTGAACTATCGGTGTTAAATCACATGGCGATGTG
Source organism: Triticum urartu (assembly GCF_003073215.2). NCBI lineage: Eukaryota > Viridiplantae > Streptophyta > Magnoliopsida > Poales > Poaceae > Triticum > Triticum urartu. The sequence continues at coordinate 204,999,191 of NC_053025.1, read as the reverse complement.
AACTAGATTATTGACTCTAGTGCAAGTGGGAGACTGAAGGAAATATGCCCTAGAGGCAACAATAAAATTGTTATTTATATTTCCTTATATCATGGTAAATGTTTATTATTCATGCTGGAATTGTATTAATCGGAAACTTAGTACATGTGTGAATACATAGACAACTACAGTGTCCCTAGTATGGCTCTACTCGACTAGCTCGTTAATTAAAGGTGGTTAAGTTTCCTGACCATAGACATGTGTTGTCATTTGATGAACATGATCGCATCATTAGAGAATGATGTGATGGACAAAGACCCATACATTAGCTTAGCATAATGATCGTTTAGTTTTATTGCTATTGCTTTCTTCATGACTTATACATATTCTTCCGACTATGAGATTATGCAACTCCCGAATACCGGAGGAACACCTTGTGTGCTACCAAACATCACAACGTAACTGGGTGATTATAAAGATGCTCTATAGGTGTCTCCAAAGGTGTTTGTTGAGTTGGCATAGATCAAGATTAGGATTTGTCACTCCGAGTATCGGAGAGGTATATTTGGTCCGTCTCGGTAATGCACATGACTATAAGCCCTGCAAGAAATGTGACTAATGAGTTAGTTGCGAGATAATGCATTATGGAATGAGTAAAGAGACTTGCCGGTAACAAGATTGAACTAGGTATGATGATACCGACGATCGAATCTCGGGCAAGTAACATATCAATGACAAAGGGAATAACGTAGGTTGTTATGCAGTTTAACCGTTAAAGATCTTCATAGAATATGTAGGAGCCAATATGAGCATCCAGATTCCACTATTGGTTATTGACTGGAGATATGTCTAGGTCATGTCTACATAGTTCTCGAACCCGTAGGGTCCGCATGCTTAACGTTCGATGACAATTTGTATTATGAGTTATGTGTTTTGGTGACCGAAGTTTGTTCGGAGTCCCGGATGAGATCACAGACATAACGAGGAATCTCGAAATGGTTGAGACCTTAAGATTAATATATTGGAAGATGTTATTCAGACACCGGATGAGTTCCAAGTGGTACCGGGTAACTATTGAAGTGTCGGAGGGTTATCGGAACCCCCCAGGGAACTAATGGCCCTCATGGGCCTTAATGGGGAGAGAGAATGGCCACAAGGGGTTGGTCGCCCCCCCTTGGCAGTCCGAATTGGACTAGAGGAAGGGGCAGGTGCCCCCCTTTTCGTCCCTTCCCCCTCTCCCTTCCTCCTTCCCCCTTCCACCAAGTGGAATCCGACTAGGACTTGGAGTCCTAGTAGGACTCCTCTCCTTGGCGCACCCTACAGGGGCCGTCCGGCCTCCCCCTCTCCTCCTTTATATACGGGGGCAGAGGGCACCCTAGAACACACAAGATCAATTGTCTTAGCCATGTGCAGTGCCCGCCTCCATAGTTTTCCACCTCGGTCATATCGTCGTAGTGCTTAGGCAAAGCCCTGCGCCGGTAACTTGATCATCACCGTCAACACGCCGTCGTGCTGATGAAACTGTCCCTCGTCCTCAACTGGATCAAGAGCTCGAGGGGCGTCATCATGTTGAACGTGTCCTGAACATGGAGGTGCCGTACATTCAGTGCTAGGATCTGCTGAATCGCGAAGACGTTCGACTACATCAACCGCGTTACTAAACTATTCCGCTTTTGGTCTATCAGGGTACGTGGACACACTCACCCCACACATTGCTATGCATCACCTAGATAGATCTTGCATGATCTTAGGAATTGTTTTGAA